>NC_056736.1:260704783-260779783 GCF_019279795.1 Protopterus annectens | reverse complement strand
TTCAGTGCTGCAATATTGTATACCATTACAAAATACTTAAAATATATTCTGGGAGTTACTCTCTTTTTAGACTCACATACAAACATAGATCTGCACCTTATATTTGCTCAGTGCTTGACATCCTTTGTCTTCCCCCAGACTCTGACGCACTTGTTGCAGTGTATCTTAACCATGATAATTACTCCTAGCAAGCAGAAGCAATGGTGTGTGTACACAAGCTACAGTGGACAGAATGGCTGTCAGAGTCAATCCAAAGTATAAATAAATGCATGGTCATAGTTACTAACAACAGAGATGAATAAATATAGCAAAGGTTCAATAATATTTTGTAATACATGAAGCACATTGATTACAGTCTGAAACTAAGAAAAACTATAACCTTGATATAGCAACGATTATACATATGAAGCCTGTTATTAGCAAGGGTCACACTGCCAGACAGAAGGCGGCACCACAGAGCTGCATCATATAGCTACAAAACAAAGTTATTGTGAGGGATAACTCTGAAGACATGGTAGAGAGCTGCAACAAAAAAGAGTAATATATACAAGAAAAAAGTGGGGAAGGTAAACAAAGCCCAAGGAGTGGAAACTTGTAGAGAAAGTACACTAATGAATTAATATATGCAAATTAACTTCAGCACTGAGAGTGATAAGTTTTTTTAACCAACGCATTTGTATTATTAAAACCATGTATTAAATTATGATTGGTATTCTTGACATGTATTCACAATATTTACCTCTAAAGCTTCACTGTTAAGGTGAATTTCTTGAATACATATCTCAAACACATTAACAACTTAGGTGAGAGCAAAGACCTAATTATAATCCTGTGTATCATGGACTGCCTTACTCTCATGCGATTTAGTATGAACTAAGTAAAGACATTTAGAGGAATTCAGAAGGGACCCCAGCACTCCCATTAAAGGTTGAAGTAAAAGGCCCTTTTTCCTATGATGTGGTACTATCATATTCAGAGTCACATTAGCCACTTTGAGGAAAGACCTCATTATCATCTAAATCACATTTCTCAGACTCATTGTTAAAGATCATGCCTAAAGGCACAAAATAACCTTTGTTGTTTGCATAAAAAGTTATTGCAGGCATCTTTATGCATGCAAACACATTTTATACAAAAAAAAGAGTTTCTCATCATTCTGTAAATAAAATCATTTAAACGGTGCTTCCAAACATGAAAGTCTAAAAGTACGCAGCTATATTTATGGCATTAATATTTATGGGAAGGCAGGATTCACTTACGTCACTTTGGGTGTTCAGCTGTAATTATGCTGGGGTTAGTGTGGGTAAATAACTGTATATTAGTTATGTAATTGCCAAAGTATTAAATTAACAGTTAGGCAAAAAACTAATGATTAGATGGTTATTTTTTTTCTGCCAAATAGTTAATATAATAGTTTGGCAGTTACATAAGTAATACATAATTATTGACCCATGCAAACCCAGCACAATTAGAGCTGGATACCCAAAATGATGTAAGTGCCTCCTGTCCGCCCATAAACATTAATGCCGGAAATATGGCAGTGTACTTTTAGAATTCTGAGTTTGAAATCAAACTTTAAATGCAGGTATTTTTTTAAATGCAGCAAAATAAACTTTTATTTTCACACAGAAAATTGTTTGCATGCATAAAAATGCACGTGAACACTTTTTGTGTGAAAAGGAAAGATTGTTTTGCCCATTTAAACTTAATCTTTAAATATCATGAGCGCAGGTCAGCACTGTCCTGTGGTAAACAATGGCAGCCAGTGCATCATGTTAGTACAACCCTACCCTCATTCATTCTCCCAGCAGAAAACATATATTCAAACACACACACACACACGCAAACACACTCACACACACACAAACACACACACACAGACACACACACACACACACGTGCGTGCGCACATGCTCAAACACACACACAAACACACACACAAACACACACACACACACACACACACACACACACACACACACACACACACACACACACACACACACACACACACACACACACACACACACACACACACACACCTAACTACCCTCCACACCATGACCTCCCAGGCAGACACACATGTGCATATACACATACATATGTAGCCCCCCCACAACACCCTAACACTACCTGATTGTTAAACTCCTCATCACTTACTAACTTGTGTGTTTATTACCATGAGTGGCTAGGAGCCATCTTGCTAATTTATGCAGCAAGGTGATTAAATACCTTACTGTACGCAATTCCAGGAAAGAACACATGGCTAATTAGCATATGCATCTCCCTGGAATGCTCATAGCATCTAGCATGGCCAAAGAGATGGCCCTCTGTGTTGCTGCTTGTGGTTGTGCAAAAGTACTGTGGCAGTGCAGTCTCTGAATACAAAAAAGTTACTGTGAGGTGTATATCTGGTGTATATCTTGCAGTAATTTTTCTGAATTTGGACCATTATGTTTACCTACAGCTTATTTCATATATACAATGGTGGGTACGTTAATTATGTCACATTTATATGCTATAACAGTGATTTTCAAGCAGGGTTCAGTGGAACCATAGAGTTTTACCAGGTTCTGACATTGGTTCTGCTGAAAATTTCTGTTAATATTAAAAATGACAGGAGCTTCTCTGACTGAAAGAAGAATTATGGGTATGTGTCTCTATAGTTTGTAAAGTCAGCAGCTGTGCAGAAGCTATCAGTTTCAATGTTCATATTAATCACACAACAGCAGCATACCTTTCAACTGTCCACATTTTTGCCTCGTATTTTTTTTCTGGTTAATCAGTGGGGACTGTGTCACTCAATAATGACAGACATTTGAGCCTCTGACTTCATATACTTCAGGTAATGTACATTAATACAAAATCTGTTATTCTAACAATTTTCTAAGGTTACAAAAACAGTAATTTAAATCTGTCCATGATTTTGGAACTTTGTCCCCCTACCATTTTGGTTTTGTTTAGATTTCTGGCACTAAGACACTGAAAGGTAATGCAGAATAGTTATTGTGATTTTGTAATGCTGACTAATTATTTTGGCAAATTTAAAGCAGCTTAAATGCTGTTTTAATTTGATTTAATAAATAACCATTTACAATGTTATCTCAATGTCTTGCTCTTAATAGCATAAATGCACATAGGGCTATTTTCATTGGGCACTTTTCTACCTATTATTATATGTATATTGATATCTATAATATCAAATTATTATCAAATGACATAGTAATGGCAGGTGAAATGCAGAGAGTAGGAGAGTCTTTGCATAATACTGAATGACTTCACTAGTGTTCTGTCACCATAAAAAGTTTGTAAGTTTGTAAACCACTGGACTATACCATATAAAAAGTGCCTGATGTTTACATAGAATGGTGCCTGGGGTGGCTGATAATAAGGTACCGAAAAATTAGGCCCTTCCTTTACTGGGATTACTGGGGCCACTACTCCATGTGAATGGGAAGCTATGTATGGTCGTGGGGGTGGTACAGGTGTTTGGACTGCACTAAGCTGATTTCTGGCATTATCGAATGCTGGTTTGTCACATGGTACATTTGGGTGCTGATTTGTCTGTGTTAAAACTGACATGTACTATATGGTTTTGTTCCACTTTTTTCCTACAGGTGTTTAGCAGTCATTGTTAGTAAGATTAAGACACGGTTATGCTCATTACTTTCCAGTAATTAGCTAAACAGTGAATAGAACTGTTTTCAAGTATAGATAATTATGTCTATTAAGTCCAAGACAAATTTATGATGTCTCCTTTTTGCCATTTTCAAAATTTGTGATGAGCATGCACTTGGTGACATTTGTGCAATGCTTGTCTTTTCAGTTTATGTTTTCCTCACTACATCTAAAACTACATATTCATACTTACCCCTCAACTGTCCCTGATTTTGCAAAATGTCTCAGATTTTGCCTCTTGTTTTTGCCCTGTACCTCATAAGTTTTAATTTTTCTGGTAAATTACTGAGGATTACAGTCAGTTGATAATGTCAAACACTAGCATTTCATACTTCATGTTCAGAAAATATATAGAGATTTATAACATGTTTTATTTACATTTTAAGTGAACTGGAGTAATGCTTAAAATTGCTCATTACGTCTGGCTTTGTCCAGAAGTCTAGAACAAAGAAATTGAGATGTATGCCCTCATATTGCTTACATGCTCTGTGTTTCCATGACAGCAGTGAAAGTCCTTATACAGCTGTTTGTTAGACATTAGGTACCCTACAGCTATTCATCTGCAGGCTACAGAAATTTCATTATTTTCAAGAGCTACGTTAACACATCAGGCATGATATATAATCAGCCTCTAAACTCCCCAGAATGTTTAACTGCTTAGATATTTTTCAAAAAATTAAACCACTAGACAATGTGAAATATCATTTTTGCCATTAAGAGGTTTTTAATTCCTGTGTAATACAAGCTGCCCCTATATATAATTCACTGCATGTTCAGAGAAGTTTAGAAAGGTCATTTTTTCAGTATATATTTAAATGACAAATTGTTCAGCTGGAAATGGAATTATATCATTACGCCTTTGTATATTAATTGTAATACACCCTACAAGTTCAATAGTACAAAATGTGGATATGGAGGACAATTATATAGAGTTATTATAAAGTGAAAAAAAAAATCAAAGTAATACTAACACACAGCATACTAAAAGTTACAAGAATAGTATTGTTTACTACAAAGAACAAACAGGATAATAGGCAGTAAGTCTTAGTATCACAGTATTATCAGGTTTATCCATTAAATTATACTCTCCTTGTTTTACTAAGCGTTCCATTTTTATACAGCTACAAATAAATATTTAGCAAGCTTGGTTTCTTTCACTACTAGAGCAGCATTCACTTTTGTAGCATCAGTTGAGTCTGGCTAACATCTCAGACTTTATCAGTACAGAAGTTCTAATCCACACACATAATGTCCTTTTATTTTGCTGTTTTAGATGGTGAGTGTGAGTATCATACGAAGATTTGTTTACCTTTCATCACACCCAGTTTTGTAATAAACTGTACTAGTGGAAGTGGGAAAGCCAGGTCTAGCCTGAGCTTGGTATCAGTTTTAGGTTTGTTTCAGTTCATGTGTGTATCTGAGAGCCTAAAACAAGCCAATGCAACTATGGTCACAATGTTTATTTTGCCTAATAAACCATTAAGAGCAGTAATGAAAATAAAAACTCTAGTATAACATAATACCATGCAATAAGGCAGGTTCATGTATTAATTTGGTTCATTTACTCAAGCCAAACCTCTGGCATGGCTCTAGCTTGGATCTTATTGAAAATGTTTCAGCTTCACTACCTATTTGTGCCAGAATACCTAACCTATTATAAAGCATTACCCCCACTTTAATTTTCTACAATGAATGGTCACACCAAAGTAACAGTTACAGGTTAATATTCAAAAACAATTGAAGCAAAGCAGAACAGGCTGCACACTTTTTATAATGCATATGTGGAAGGTATGAGACTCAGTAAAACATCATGTATGAAGCCAGAAAAGTTGGCATATGGTATGTGCTAATTATGGCATTCACACAGAGTAGTATGAAAGTTTTGCCTGTCATGCATGAAGCATGGGTCAGTATAATTTTGCCAAACTATTATGCATACAAAATATATAAGTAGCAGTTCAGTTTACACTAAAAAATATTGCCTACAAATGCAGTGGTGCAGGGAATAGCAACTTTAATGCCACACTAGCAGCAGGCAATGCTAATGTACTCCATAAATGGACAAACAGTAGCCTAGAGGTAAAGGCGACACCATTCTGGATAATGTGACTAGCACCTCAGAATCTTACAGACCAGGAAATTATGGACCAGTATACTGTATACTGTAGAACAACACCCACTTCACAACATCTGGAGTATATATAGACTGATATAAATGTCCCAGGACTCTCTGGTTATACCAAAACCATGGAAAGCAAAGTTTATTTGTCATACCAATTAACCTGACAACTGAGACATTCCATAGACCAATGTAAAATACCTAATTATTTCTGGTAGCAATATCAAGTTGTCTAGCAGTTTAGTTCATGTCACTCTCCTACTTTGGACACAATAGAAGAGTCTTGGTGAGTTCTGTTTCTTCTTCTTCTTCTTCTTTCGGCTTTTCCCGGTTAGGGGTCACCACAGCAGATCACCTGTCTGCTCATGATTGGCAGTAGAGTTTTACAGTGTCGAGTTGCCAGCCCAGCACCCAACCTTCCACAGAAGGCACACACATGCACGCACTCACGCCTAGGGCCAATTTAGAGTGTCCAATCCACCTACAGCATGTCTTTGGGATGTGGGAGGAAACCAGAGCACCTGGAGGAAACCCACGCGATCATAGGGAGAACATGCAGATTTCGCACAGAAGGTGGTGAGTTCTATTTAAGCTGTTTTATTTTATAGAAACACATCATGATAGAAGTTAACTGACTTTAACTTAAGTAACGTATATGCAAACTAACTGCTGGAATCATACATGCTTACTCTCTGGCTACACTCTCAAAATGGCACTAGTATTGGCATGTGCTAGACATTTATATATACACATTGCACCTTTGAGATGCTTCTTAAAGGTACAGTACCCAGCACATGCACTCTGATCTACATCCTCCCTCTTGAAAAAACAAAATGTGCAATGTTATAAATCTTTTTGGCATGCAGATATCACAGACAATTATCAGTCATGTATTCATACAAGATATAATACATATATACACAGTTAAGTCCATGCTGCTACATATTTCACACTGGGCTTAGATACTCATCCATAACATGACATAAAATTGGGAATTCGGCTTAACTAATGGAGCTGTCTCTAAAAATTGTTTGCTCTTTGATTTACTTGGAACATCTTCAGGAATGCAATCAGAGGTAGGAACACCCTCTGGGATGGAAACAATATTTGTCTCTCTCTGAGATTTAGAGTCTAAATCACTATGACAATGTTGTGATGATGATGATTCTGATATAGGTAACAGCTGTTTACAGTTTTGACTATACTGCGTATCTTCCGAGGCTATAAAGTAGGATCTCAGTTCAGGACATTTTCCAATAACCTTCCCTATGTGGTCATAACCTTTTTCTGTTTGAAGTCTGACTGTTTCTCTTCCCTTAACGAAGAAAGAATTTTGCTTGACTTGTCATAAGATGACTTCTGGATTGAATGTTTCTTAAATAATTGAGCCTTGATGGTCTTATTATTCTTGGCTTTAGGTTTTAGTAGATTGGTAACACTAGGTAGCATAGTTCTTGTTTGCCTGGAAAGAAGTCTTTCAGCTGGAGATCCAAAAACACCATCACGAGGTACATTCTTATGGTTAAGCAGATTTAAGAAAACATCTGAATTGTCATCTCTTGACCTTTCAGGTAGCTGTTTCGCACTCTGTACAGCTCGCTCAGCCATGCCATTTGACTGAGGATACTCAGAACTGCTAGTAATATGTAGAAAGTCACATTCTCTTGCAAATTTCTGAAACAACTGGCTAGGAAATTGAATACCTTTTTCAGAAATAACTTTGTGCAGACTACCATGGACTGAGAAATGATGTTTCAACTTAGTGGTAACAGTAGTAGATGTTAGATTAGGTAGTAGATCAACCTCAAACCAATTTGAATAAGAGTCTACCAATACCAAGTAGTGTTGATTGTTCCACTCAAAGATATCAGTGGCTACTGTCGACCAAGGTAGTTCATGAACTGGATGTAGCTGAAATGGTTCTCTTTGCAAGTGCGGTCTAGTACTATTGCATACTGAACAAGAAAAAAGCAATTTATTAATGTATTTCAGTAATGAAGGCCAAAATACTAATTCTTTCACTCTTCTCTTAGTGGATGCAGAACCTGGGTGACCACAATGCAAAATCTGGATATATTTTTGTTATAAGGAACCTGGAAGAACAATTTTAGGACCTTTGAAAATAATACCATCTTCCATCAACATTTCATCTCTGTAAAGAAAATATGTTTGCACTTCATGTGATACACTTGATTGCTTTGAAAGCCATCCAACATTAATGTAGTGATTGAGCTTTTGCAAAATTGGATCAGTCTTAGTATGTGCGATGCCCCTGCACTGGCCCAGTAATCAAGGAGCCTCAATCCTCACCACTGACAACAGTGAGGGACGTACACAATTGGAGGATGACAAATACACACACAGTAAAGTACAATTTCCCTTAAGAGCACACAGAGATCACAGTCAGACTGGGGGCTGGTTTCTCCCTCTTTCTCCAGATCCCCAATAAGACTCCCCACTGGCACAGCTATAGCATTAAGATCTTGGCTAAGGGGTCAAGCTAAGACCTCCAGCACCCTCTTTGTCAAACCAGTACTTCATGTCCCTGCCCAGGTAGCTCACACACACACACACACACACACTCACGCACACACACACACACACACACACACACACACACACACACACACACACACACACACACACACACACGCACACACACACACACACACACACACACACTTTGAGATTTGATTTATATATAAACACAAAGACACTCCTGGGGGAGGCTGGCACAGGTTTACTAGCTGTGTACCCTTCTGCCCAGGCTATAAGGTAGTTATCCCTCCCACCAATCCCTCTTTATCAGCTACTTAAGGCCCTTGCAAAGGATGACCAATCCTACTTTGTAATTTTACTGTTATCCAAATGGTAAGTGTGACCAAGAGCAACTCTATTTAGGGGTGGCCTGTATAGTGTCACCAAATACATATACAAGTACTCTAAGAGCTTAAATATGTATCACAAATATCAGTCACAAAGACAGGTTTAAATTTATTTAATAATAAATAACAAATGAACAAGGCAATACTCAATCAACACAATTACTTCAGAGTTCAGAATTACAGGAAATATTTTAAAACAACATTGCAGGACAGTCTCAAATAAATATAGAAAACATCTAAACTAATCTTTACTATATTCCTATCTATATCTAAAATAAATTACTTTTCCCTAGTTACTATTAGCAAGGTAAGTGCAAATGACGGTGATGATGGATGTTTCCAGGTTAAAAACAAAATACAAAATGTCTCCTGTCTTTCTCTAAGAGAGTTCTTAAATTACTATCAAGCATTACTGCTGGGTCAGTTTGGATGACATCACTCTCTATCACCTGCCTTCAGTTCCCAGGCTAACAGATACTAACAGAATTGTAACATCTCTGTATGAGAAATACATATCTCTCAGAAGTCCAGCTGCTAGGAAGTCATAAAGCAATAAAGCACTTTACATTTTAAACATCGTAAATACTTCTCTCTAAGACAACAGAAAAACTTCTAGCTCTAGACATAGTGTCTCCTTGCTGCATTAACTAACTTTTATAGCACACCATAAAGCACTTAATTTCAACTTATTTTCTTGAAGTTTTGTAAGCTAATCTTCTATGTTCCAGCAGGGCATGATGTGATTACATTTTTGAAGTTCAATACATAACATACAGTTCTGTATAAATCATATCAATATTTACAAATGACATGGAATTATTTACAAAATTCCAGATAGCTGGGCTGGCAGTGTCACAGTATGATCTCATAATTCATCAAGGTTAGTGGGAGAAAAATTACACACTGCCATCACATCAAAGTCAAAATTCTCTACCCAAGCTATTCTGTCATAGTTCTGGGTGATTTGGATAAGGTATCAGTCAAATAAAGTAGTTTGCCTTTCGTATAGACCATTTTGAGGTGATACTTTTGTAATTTGAGCATCATTCTTTGTAATTTCACTGGAGCTGAATGCATAGGCTTCTTTAGAATAGCAACTAGAGGTTGGTGGTCAATTTCAGTCTGAATAGCTCGACCATAAATATAATCATGGAATTTGGAACATGCAAACACTTTTGCCAAAAGTTCTTTCTCAATTTGAGCATACTGCATCTCAGTTTGGGCAAGTGTGCTAGATACATAGACTACTTTTCTACCTTCTTGAAGTATGACTGTGCAAAACCAAATTTTGAAGCATCACAGGAAAGAGTGACTGGTTTATTCACATCATAGTATCTTAACGTAGGTGGGGTGGCAATTTTCTGCTTAAGGTCTTCAAATGTCTTTTGATATTGTTCTAACCATCACCATGCAACATTTTTGCATGTTAGCTCTCTTAAAGGTGCTGTCAACTCATTGAAGTCTAGTATAAACTTGCCTAAATAGTTGACCATACCTAGAAAATATTGTAAAGCTTCCACATTGTCTGGTGCTGACATCTCAAGGATAGCTGCTTGCTTAGTTGGGTCTGGTCTCAAGCCAGTACTGGTAAATAAATGACCTATGTATGTAACTTCTGGTAGCCTAAATCTGGACTTCAGAGGATTGAGCTTCAAGTTTACTTCACATGCTCTGTCTAGAACTTCTTTAGGTTTCTATCATGCTCTGCTTCACCATTGCCTCCAACCAATAAATCATCTACTATTATGGCACAAGGATAACCCAAAAAAAATTGCTCCATTCCATGTTGGTAGACTTTACTTGCAAAATGTATTCCAAATGGCATCCCTAGGAATCTGTATCTGACAAACAGAGTAACAAAAGTGGTTAAGAATGAGGATTTGCAATCAGGCATCACTTGCCAAAATGAACTCTTTGCATCCAAAACAGAAAAAACAGTGGCATTCAGTATTAGGGCTGCGACCTCTTCAATTGTGTGCATTGGATGATATGGTCTCTTCAATGCTTTGTTCAAATATCTTGGATCAATGCATATTCTTATTTCATCTGAGCCTTTTTTTGAGTTGCTACCATAGACAACACTCATTCAGTTGGTTCTGTAACTGGAAAAATACCTTGCTGCACCATTTTATCCAACTGAGCCTTGACTTTGTCCTGCATAGCTATTGGAACTCTTCTTGCTGGTCTGACTACTGGAGTGACCTCTGGGTCTAACTTCATGGAATACACAACTGGACGTTTGCCCAACTTGTCTTCAAAAACATCTGCATACTCTTAGGAAATGGCTTCAGAAAAAATGGAACTAGGAGACGTACTTGTGTGATGAACTTCTTTGGTAAAAGAAAGCGGATTCACTCTCAAACTGTCTTTGAGACCCAGTAAAGACTGTACTGGTCTTCGTACCACATAGAATAACAAGTTGTAACAGCTCTTGGCTAAATAACATGAAAGCATCACTGAACCTTTGGTTTGAATTACTTCACCTCCATAAGCAACAAGTTTTGCACTACTGGCCACATTGAGTTGCTCATTAGCTCTCACTTCAGCAAATGTGTCTGCTAATACAACATTATACTTTGAACTAGTGTCCACCTTAAGCTCTCTGGCTTTACCATTGATCCGGACAGTACAAAACACTTCACTCTTTGCCAATAAATTCACTGCATCAACTTTTTCACTAACTACTGATACACTATCTACATAAAAAACTGACTGTTGCATTTGTACTTTAATTGAGTTGCAAAACTTTTGAAAATTGTTCTATTTTTACACTTGTGACATTGCTGATCAAATGCTAAACATCTCTCTCTTTTAGACTCATGATTTGCACCACAATTGCAAGAGTTAACAATAAAGCTGGACTTAGGTTTTTCTGATTCACACTTGTATTGCACTAAGGAACTAGCCTTAGAACTCGCTGAAAAGCTATGTCTCCTACCAGGAAACATTGTAGCAATTGTAGCTGACACTTGCTTAGGCCTGCTTCTGTTTGCCACATGTTACATACTATCTATGCTTGCTCTGGAACCTGCTGAAACAATGCTCTTGTCACTCGCAAGCATACTTGTGTGTTTTTCTGTCACCTCATGGAACTGACAAAATCTCTATGGAGTTACTCAACATTAAATCACTGTCACAAGGCAAGATCTTTCTTACAGCAGCATTATTAATACCACACACGAGCCTGTCCTTTATTAACTCATCTTTTAAATCAGCACACCAACGTGTTTTAGTTTTCTTTCTCAGGTCAGTTATATAAGCTGCAAAAGTTTCCCCTGGTTTCTGATCTCATGTAAAACAAATGCCTTTCTAATGTAATATTTGTCTGAGGGTTACACATTTCTCTGAACCTGCTCTTCAAACATGCAGGGTCTTCCTTTGATTCAGCCTGTACAGCAATATGACGAGTTTCACCTTCTCCCTCATATACTGCTGGTGCATACACAAATGAACACTCTCTTTCTATTGCCTCTGACCCAGCTAGGTTTAACAAAATGAATGCCTTGGTGCATGCATCTTTATCTGAATAAGCTGCTTGTATAAAAATATCATACTCTTGCTCAAATATTCCCCAATTCTCTGCAATATTCTGATCGAATACAAGTGGTAAGGGTTTTTGAAATCCATCTGCTATATTAACACATGCCAGTGAAGGGTTTTGCAAATATGCACAAACACATACACATACACATATGCCAGAAATGTATGCCAGTATTTGTACTTTGCCCTTATGCTTTGCGCTTCTGAAATTATGCTCATGTTTTTTTAAAACTATGCTATTGGGCATAATCTATGAAATAATTCTCTCGGGCACTGTAACACCTTTTGAATCAGTTATATTGCCAAAATCACCTCTTATCATTGTAAGAAACATTTCAAATAACTGCACAATGCAAATGAACTGGGCAAGAGAAGCTCAGAGTCAATAACATTTCAAAGTAATTGCACTTTGTGCATAAACTGTATATAGCACACTGAAATGTCCCCAAAATGAAAGTACCTTGCTAGGCAATTCTTACAATGCAAGAAACACTCTGTAATGGTGGCACTTTGTGAATAGACACACCCAGCACAAGAAACGTTTTGAAATAGCTATACTTTGACTGTACTTCATGAAGGAGTTGCACTTTGTACATAAATAAACTCTTTGAAATACATGCACAGTAATAAGCACACACTGTAAGCATTTTACACACTTTGAGACACTTCAAATAACTTTAGTTATGCCGAAAGAAGAAGAAGATGCCCTTGATACAATACAAAGTCATAGTTATGCCAAAACACAGCACTTTGCCAAAAAACATGCAGTCACCCTGCTATTTTTACTCTTAGTGTGCCCTTTTTTGCCCTTATTTTATTCATTTTGCTCGTTTAATTTCTTTGCATGCCCATTGTACTTTTTGTGTGCTCATTTTACTCTAAATATGCCTGTTTTGCCTTAAACACACTAATTTTGCTTTAAACATGCTCATTTTTATGAAATATCTTATTTTAGACATTTCCCTTTAGCTAATAAAACCTTTTGTGCCTCCCGCTTGTTTAATAATGCGGTTTGTGCCCTTTTAATGCTCCATTTTATCCTTTTTATAGAATAAATAGCTTGTACGAATTCTCATTACCTTTGATTCTTTTCTGGCTTTTTTCATGCTCATTTCTCTTAGTTTACCTTCACTGTCATCTCTCCACCTCATGGCTCTGAATATCAATCTCTGTGATCCCAGTTCTGACACCATGTCACTCTCCTACTTTAGACACAATATAAGAGTCTTCATGGGTTCTGTTTAAGCATCTTTATTTTATACAGACACATCATGATAGAAGTTAATTGACTTTAACTTAAGCAACTTATATACAAACTAACTGCTGAAATCATACATGCTCACTCTCTGGCTGCACTCTCAAAATGGCAGTAGTAATGGCAGGTGCTAAACATGTATATATGCACATTGCATCTTTGAGATGCTTCTTAAAGGTAATGCATTCTGATCTATAGTATGGAAGATTAAAAGTGTAAACTGCTGATGAGCTTTACCTTGTACTCCTGAATTTGAGTCCCACAAGCTTCATTACTTACCATATAACTCTGTTTAGTCATTTAATCATAAACTGCTCCATGGGCACTCCCAAATAGTGTCTGCTGTGCCTAATGGGTTTACCCAGTTAACAAATACATAAACAAAGTAAAAATAAAATGCCTTGGAGAGTTCCTGGACACTGTGCTGCACACAGATATAATCACTTATGGTTTCTCAGAACAATAGTCAAGCATGAAAGAATACCAACACTGTACAATAGAAATCACCTACCCATTAATGCTAGATGTGTATTGTATCAATGTAGCTATACATGTCTGCATGTGTTATCAGGATTGAGTACAGATATGTACAACAATATAAAGTGTAAGCAATCCATAATGAGACGCAGAATGTTTAATGCAATGCTAATGGCAATGACCATCACTTGTCTACAGTAGTGAGAAAAAACATTCGATGTTGTGCAACTTGTAAACAAAGGTACGGCATTTAGGTCCAAGAAAGTCATTATTCTATTGTATTCAGCATTAATCAGACCTATCATTGAGTACAATTCCCCCTTTTATATGTACCTAACCAGGCACATCCAACAGTTGGAATGTCACAGAGGTTCCTCACTAAAAGAAAATAAGGGATAAGCAACATGTCCTATGCAGACTGCCTCAAGGCCCTATCCTTGTATTCTGTCTCCTACCAGCTATTGAGGGGAGATATATGGCTGACATACAAGGCATTGTTCGAACCTGCCTTGGTGGACTTCCTGCATATCAGCAGAGTAAACAGCACCAGAACTACACATTATAACGATTTAAGCCTTGTATGTGATATAAATAGGACCAGCTGGAGAGACAGGTATGTATCCCAGAGACTACCCCATCTCTGGAGCAGGCACCCCATCAATGTGAAGCAGAGTTACTTCCTAACCCAATTCAAGTGTAACTTGGATAATTGGATGGAGAAGACGAAATCCATCCCTGGTTTAGACACAGGCAGCCTGTGAATGGTTCATCTCCCAGGCCAATGTTTATAAATGTTTCATCTCCCAAGCCCCTGCTTGCACTCATCAAGGGTATGAGAACTTTTCAGAGATTTGGGATGTATGGCTAGGCTTAAAAAAGCCCTTGTGGTCATCAGCACAGTAAACATCTATGAACCAATCCATACAACAGTTCAATAATGTTTTCACAGAAAGTTACTTAAATATGTTAACTCCATGTTTGTATTACCACAGGTAAAGGAGAAACTCCATGCATGTGCTATGACAGTGGATGCACAAACTGTAATCTCATAGTTTCAATATCAGCATAGTAAATACATTCAGAGACTAGTAACATCAAGGAAAGGGGAGCAGGACATTAACATTATAGGGCAACAGACCTCAACTAGTCATAAGGGAAAGGTGTATCAGAGGGTGTTAGAGTGTGCTCAACAATATACTAAGGTTGAAAGTAATTTTGCTGCAATTATGCAACATAAATAATGTATAAGATAAAGCTTGCTTAAATGTAGAAATAGAGTTTAGTAATATGTAATCAGCATCCATACTAAATTACCATGGCTTGGAAAAGGAATCTGCTGAATGGACATTTTTCCCCTTACAGACTCAAAACAGGATGTATACAAGAGCAAAAATACAAAATCTGCTTTTAAAGAATGGACACTTTTCCCTTACAGACTCAAAACAGGATGTATGCAAGAGCAAAAATACAAAATCTGCTTTTAAAGAATGGACATTTTTCCCTTACAGACTCAAAACAGGATGTATGCAAGAACAAAATGCAAAATCTGCTTTTAAAGAACAATGACATGTTATTCTGCATGGAAAACAGGATGGCACAAGAACAGATGTTTTTATACAAAGATCCAAATAAAATACAGGATGTTCACACTGTCAGAAAAGCTGATCTCTGACAATGTGTTTTCTCAAAATATGTTTTTCTTCATAAAACAGGATATGCTTATCAGCATTGGCACAAGAACATATGCTCATATGTTAAGCTTAGTATTGTTTCTACAGGATAAGCAATTCTCCAAATAGAATACAGAACAATGTGTTTCCTCAAAATATGTTTTTCTACATGGACATCAGGACACTGTTACAGGATATTCACACTGTCAGAAAAGCTGGTCTCTTACAAGACATTGTTAAACAAGGAAGCTTAGTATTGTTTCTACAGGACTAAAACTGTATATAAAGAGCTGTATAAATCCAGCTATGTGAGAGGGATGGTAGGGACACAAGTCCTAAGGTAAATGTTATATCTCTCACATCATCTGTACTATATGAGAAGTAAAGTTGGAACAGTACTTTTAAGCTGTAACGTGTTTCCGTTTGGTTTATTATAAAAAGTTATTGGTTACTGCTCTCTAAAGTTGATGCTGCAAAGTATATTCTCTCATCAGTGTATATTCTGCAAGTTTCTGTATGTAACAGACTGTGAATGCAAATATAATCAGACTTTGAATTTTAGCAGAATCCAGCCAGCAAGACTGAGTGTCTTAAGAACACTGCAGATCCATCACACCAAGCAGTAAGCAGCTCCATGTAATTTTTTCAATGGCAAGCTAGCCTGCATTTGAACCTACAATCTGCATTCAACCACAGGAGGAGTGATGGTAAGCCCTGCAGAGGGTCACTTCAGTTAAATTGCAGTAACTAACATTTGTACGTATGTGTCAATTCTGAACAGAAGTATTCCAGTTTATGCAGCTTGCAGTAGTACAGTTTTTGAGACGTCTACATCCGGAGTGAGACTGAAGTTCCAGTCGCAGTGCCATAATTTCGCTAAGAAAAGGGGAATATCCACTAGCACAGCAGTCCGCTGCCTGTTGTGCTTTCCCAACTTCTCAAGTGACTTTGAAAAATTTCCAGCCATCTGCAACAACAGCCTGATCACCTGTTTTCTTGCTCACTGGTAAGACTTTTCTGCGTCACATTTTTTTAGTATGGATGCTATCAGGCAGAATTCTAGCAAATGTAAGCCAAGTTTTACTCTTAATGTAGCAGAACAACCAGATAAAATATGGAGTAAATTGCAATGTTGGTATACACAACACATTAGTAAGTGTAAAACCTTGTTAGGGCAAGTTGACATACCAGCATTATGTAAGTGGATTGTAACATTTGTTTGATATTTGCATCAAAAATGAAGTATATCATAGTAAATGTTTATTGTGTGATTCAAAGGAAACTGCATTTTGTATAATATGCCATAAACAAGTATTGCATGATATTGCTAAAAACTAGACTGTCCAGACAGATCTGTTCATGATAAAGAAATTATTAATAATACACAGTTTTCATTATATCCAGATGTAAAGCAGTTATGTCCTGTCAGTACATTAATTTCTGAATTACAACAGCAATCAAAACTGTTATTGACAGAGTCCCTGTAGATCTAGTAACTCCCTTTAAAAATTATGTACAAGCATGGAATGATGCCACGGCTACACATACAGATGAGGACAGAAACAAAGTTTATGATACATTGACAGAAGACTTTAATAAGTTTTAAAAGAGAAACAAAATGAATTTAAAATGTTCAAAACTGACATTCAAGATCTCTGTCAAAAGTGCATAGGAGCTCTGCAGTCAACAGAGGAATCCAATAACAGGTATCATATATCCCTTAAACACTTACAGGTAGAAATGACAGACCTTAAACAGCATCTGAAGGAAAAGGAAGAAGAATTAGATGAATTAACAGAGACTAACCTCCAAAATACTATTTTGATATCCCAGCTTAAAGAAGAGTTAAAAACACAAAACCAGTCCAAATTATAGAACAGGGACAGGGAACCACTACAGATTTATATCTAGATTATTACAGAGTTTACCACAGTGGAATGATAAAAAGGCATATTTTATAACATGCTTACATTTGAAGAATGGGTGGCATATACAGCAGGATCTGATATATGGACAGATGCATTACTTAGATGTTTCTGGATTTTCATTCCCAAATGTTTTAAAACTTTCATACAATTAAAGCAAGATGATTATCAGTTGAACACTAAAGTAGGACGTATGACAGCCGTTTTAATGGCATTTACACAAGGGCAGCCTCTCACAGCCAAATTATTAGATAATTTTAAAATTACTATCACAGATAAATTAATGGAACAAAGTGATCATTTTAGACTTGCATTTCAAATCATATATAAAAACAGACAGAGACATGGGAAAAGAGACATACAAAAACAGTTAATACATTGCTTCTTAGAACAAGTCAAAGGGGTTCCAGGAGATATTAAATGTATCTACGAAGAAAATTCTGATACCCTCACTGATTTGGTATAAAACTAATGAGGGACGGACTATGGCCGATGATGGGACTTTATACTCACACCATATCTTTGCATGTGAAGATAATAGTGAGCCATTTGAAGTAATTGGTGAAGTCAAAAACAGGGGAAGGCAAAGATGGTGTGACCAACCACCAGCTGAAAGAGCTGTGTCAGCACCACCAGCTCCTGCCTCTATGCTTGTAGTACCAGGATCAAGCACAGGTAATGAGCAAAAGGCACCAACATGCTTCTTTTGTAAAAAATAGGACACATTAAGCAAAATTGTGATCATTACAAAGCCTAAAGAAGGAAGAACAGGAGTGTTTCCAAAAGAGAGCAAACAAATTTACAAGAAAAGTCAGAAAAGCAGGATCATGTACAAAAACCTTACAATATTAGTAAAACAGTTATAAGAGCCATCAATATACAGGAAAAGGGAAAGTATGCCGGTAGATTTTCAAACAGTTTCACCTGTAAATCCAAACATTTGATAGAACAGGCAGAAGGAATAGCTAGGCAACAGTTAAAAAGAGATTGAAAAACCTAAATATGTAGATCATTCAGACACAGAAGAAGATGACAAACAAAAACATGAGGTGTGTCATATTGCATTTGATAATAAAGGAGAGGATGAGTGGATTTCCTTACAATAGGGATGTGCCCCTACTCTGGTATCTTTCCTGACTACCTTTAAAAAGGGTCGAGATGGACGACCACTGATTGATATTTGGGTAGAGGGGTCACTGTGGAAAAATGTCTTAATAGACACAGGAGCAGCAGTATCTGTCACAAACAGACAGTTACCAGTAAATCCTATAAAAAGGTTTGCATTTCAGCATTTAATGGCACAGGATGCTATGCAGTGAGTAGCCAAAATGTGGACATAAAGTTTAGTCAAGAGGGACAAATATGGAAGGGTGCATTTTAATGCATCCATCTTGCACAAATACCATTATTGGTATGGACATTCTAGGACCTTTAGGCATAGTAATTGATTTACCTAATGAAATTCTGTGGATGGGAGACAAACAACAAAGAGAGGAAGAGCAAAATACAGGTTGCTATGCAATCTCTACCTGACAAACCTGAAAAACCTACAGGCTATATAAATACAGACAGTGAGGATGTATGGAAGCATTTACAACAGCAATTCCCAAATCTATGGTCCAAGGGTCCCAGTGATTGTGGGAAACTAGAAAGCCCAGTAGGAATAGGAAGTGATCAGGACTATATACCACCTTTTCAAAAACAATATCCTATTCCTAGGGAAGCAGAAGAACATATGGAAAAATGTATTGCAGAATGGGAAAGAGAAGGGATTATACAAAAAGGCAACAGTCCTACAAATTCACCAATCTGGCCAGTTAAGAAAAAAGATGGTATTTATCGTCTTGTTATTGATTTACAAAAGGTTAATCAATATACCACTCCTAGAGCACACTTGATTCCAGGAGTCCCAGAGTTGGCTGCACATATTAAGCCACAAAGTAAGTGGTTTACAGTAATAGATTTAGCAAATGTTTTTTTTGCAGTGCCACTCAGGAAAAAAGATTGGCCAAGATTTGCCTTTACATTTAAAAACCAGCAATATGTTATGACAAGGTTACCACAAGGGTTTCAAAACAGTCCAGTTATTTTTCATCAGACAGTAGGATCCATTCTACAACATTTGGAAAAGGATGATTCAGTAATACATTACATTGATGATATTTTAATTCAGTCAGAAACAGTAGAGGAGCATGTAGAGTGTTTTTCATACTCTACAGCAAGCAGGGTTTAAGGTTAAAAGTGAAAAAATTCAGTTTATGACACAAAAAGTTAAGTTTCTAGGTACTATTATAAAACCAACAGGAAGATCTCCTTGCCCTGTACGTGTACAAGGCATTTTACAAATGGAAAAGCCACTGACTATAGCAGACTTACATAAATTCATGGGAATCATGAATTACAATAGGGAATTTATAGAGGATTATGCAGCCATGGCTGCTCCCTATACAAAATGTTACATGAACAAAAGAACTCCACCTTTTAGAGTGGGGATCTCATGAAGAGGAGGCATTTTCACAGATAAAAATAAAACTAGCACAAGCTACAGAACTAATCAAGGTTACCATTTGTGTTACAAGCAGCAGCAGGGAAAAAAACACTGTATGTGGTACTACTACAGGAATGGCCACATGGTAGTGACAACAGAATGGAAAAAACATTATGCCCAGTCACTTTCTTTAGCAGAAAGATGACTCCAGTGGAATTGGGTTACCATCCATGTATACAGCAGATATTAGCCATTTACTGGGGTATTAAACAAACTGAATATTTGACCGTATTTTCCAGCATTCTAGTACAAACACCACATCAAGCTGTAAAAGCTTTGATAGACAGTTTTGAAATGAATAAAATTACAGATGGTATTAGTCAGGCAGTCTTTGCAAAATGGATGGCACTTTTTGGAATGAAAAATGTTACTATACAGACAGGGGATAAATACCATTTGTCAAACCATATGGGATATGAAGGAAAACAGCATAACTGTTTAGAAAAGATAATGTCACCTGAGGTGCAATTTTTAGCATCTGATTTTGATCACTTTAAGCCATCCATCTTTGTGGATGGAGCACAATATTGGGACCAAGGCAGATACTGGACAGGATTTGCCATAGTTCCAGAGAATCCACAATTGGGTTCTCCTGAACTAATCAAGTTACCAGGGCATATGTCAGCTCAAAGAGCTGAACTGGAGGCAGTATTGTATGTGCTAAAGTATTACAATCCTATTAACATTTTTCAGATAGTGCTTATGTAGTAAATTCTTTAAGACTACATATGGAAACCTGGGTAAGACGAGGATTTGTGGATAGTGTAGGTAAACCATTATGGCATGCTGAAGTATTAAAAGACATATATAAAGTTATAACAATGTCAAAACAACAAGGACAGTATAGCATCTTAAAAGTAAAAGCACATCAAAAGCCAACCAGTGAAACTTACAGATTAAATGTGTTAGCTGATACCTTGGCCAAATAAGCAGCACAAAATGGAAAAGAACTTCCAGAATATGAGTATGCCAATGTAGAAGTTAGTGTCTTAAAAGAGCTAGATAAAGAGTCAGTAGAGAAAGACCTTGTAAATATACAAAAACAACAGGGCTTAAAAGAAGAAACCGATCAGTGCAGATTGGTAGGCATACCACCAAAGGAGTACTATGCATACACAACCTCCAAAGGGTTACAGTTGCCATATGTACCATTTCAGTTCGCCAGTTGGTCAAGTTAAATCACCAAATACTGGGCCATATAGGAACTGATAAGTTATGGGCAGTTGTAAAAGAAAAGTATTGGAACCCAAATTTAAAAAGGTCTGCAAACTGATTATAGAAGAATGTTTAATCTGTCTTCAGGTAAATGCTAAAAGCAAAAGGCCTCAGTTACATCGAGTACAGCCAGCGGATGAGCCATGGTATGCAGTTCAAATAGATTATGCAGGTCCATTACCAACAACAAAGGGAGGTTACAGATATCTACTAGTAGTAGTGGACGTCTTTTCAAAATGGGTAGAAGCAATTCCTACCAAAACCATGACAGCAAAGGCAACAGCAGAAGCCTTATGGAAAAATATTTTCTGTCATTGGGGATGGCCACGGGTTATAGAGTCAGACAATGGCCCACAGTTTGTTAGTGATCTCATTAAACAAATGTGTAATTTGTTAGGCATACAGCAAAGGTTTCATGTACCATACCATCCACAATCTAATGGCATTGTAGAACGTATGAATCGGACGTTAAAGAGCGTCTAAAAAGGCATGCTTGGAAAAGGGCAATACATGGGTACATCATCTGCCTGGTATTTTAATGGGTATTCGAGCAACACCAAACAGCAAAACAGGTATTTCCCCATATGAAATAATGACAGGCCACAAAATGCCCATACAATTACCATTTGATCCAGATTTACTTAATGGTAGGCCCATGCTAGAAATTAGCAAACATCAGGAATGGCTAAAACAACTTACTAGTATATGTGACTATAATGCAAGGGAGCAAGCGTTCCATCTATGGAAAAAGGTGCCAATAATACCAGCTGAAGAAAACCTTCCCTGTGGAACCAAAGTATTGGTAAAAACATTCCAAATGGAAGGACCATGGGCTAGCAATTGGCAAGGCCCTTTTGAAGTAGTGGAACAAATTGGACCATTAGTGTACAAAATCAAAGGAAAAAGAAAAACAGAACAATGTTGGTACATAAAGATCAACTAAGAATGATAAAAAATAGTGAACAATGTAAATCTGATTAAATGTATTCTTTTGTAGGTTTCCAACAGAGAAACCCTAATGAAATTGACATGGTTTAAAGTGCATCCTTTTGGAAATCCAGTTTTGGATGACCAAAGGCAAAATGATTCAACAATGGAATTTCTATTTAAAGGATGTTTTTTTTAAATTGATAATAGCTATTATATTAACTATTATTGTATTGCTTAGTATTAAATTATACTTACAACCTGTTAATCAAACTGTAAAGTTACATAAGAGAGAGTAAAGAAATGTGGAAAAATGAGTAAGACTGGTCACCATCTTTTAACACTTTTTTAGCAAGACAATGTTGGTATGCAAAAGCATGAATGTTTCTAATTGTTGGGTATGTAGTTTAATACCAAAAATAACAGGGGTAATGCCTCTAATACCTATTCCACTAAATTCTCTTAGTAGTTGGAGAGTATTAATAAATGAAACAGGAGATCAAGTTATAAATGTACAATTACGTAAAGCAAGAGTACAGTTATCTGCTATAGTACAGGGGATCACATGTTTTCAACAAAATGGAACTGTTTCAGTGGGTAATAGCAATTGTATTCAAACAATTGAAATGATAAATTTTCACAACCACATACCAGTACGTGGAGTATTTTCTCATGGTTTCCCTATTTTAATACCAATTAAGGGTCAGTTAATATTAAGTGACACAGCAGTATTTCAATTTTCACAAAATGACAAAAATGACTGTAAAACTAATATTACATGTTGGAAAAGTAAAACAGATAAAAACTTTACAGTTGTACATGATAAAACTCCTACTATGGGGCAAGTAAATGGCAGTCTGGTAAATAGCAGTGTTGCTCTATCAGATGGGTTATATTACAGCTGTGGTAAATATGCTTATAAATGGTTACCAAAGGGATGGGATGGCACCTGTTATATAGAATTAGTGGTACCAGCAATGCATCATGTAAAAGAGTTACCAAAAGGAAACATTAGGAATACAAAAAAGAAAAGGGATATATTACCTGTAATTGAAAGTCCAGAAAATCCAGTAGACACCTTAGATACATCAATATATCATCAAAATCTTGATTATATTAAATTAAAAGATATGGATTTAGGAGATGATGTAATCTCTGGAGCAGGTATTTTCCTTGAGTGGGGCTGCAAAAGCCATCTGGGAACTGAGAAAACTATCTAAACTAGTTGAGGTATTGGCAAATGCCACTTTCAATGCAGTCCTTGACATTACTGTCGAAATGACAGCAATACGAACTATGGTTTTGCAAAATCGAATGGCATTAGATTACATATTAGCATCACAAGGGGGTACATGTGCTTTAATAGGAGAACAGCGTTGTACATTTATTCCAGACAAAACAGAATCTATAAAAGCACATTTAGAAGTGATTGCACAAGTGTCTCAACATACTAGAAAAAACTGGAATGATGACTAGAGTGAATGGTTTAGTAATCTATTTACAGGATGGACAGGAAAAATCACTGTATTAGACAAAACAGAATCTATAAAAGCACATTTAGAAGTGATTGCACAAGTGTCTCAACATACTAGAAAAAACTGGAATGATGACTGGAGTGAATGATTTAGTAATCTATTTACAGGATGGACAGGAAAAATCACTGTATTTTTAATTTCTTTTATTGTTATTGTAATGCTTGGTTGCATATTATTTACATGTATTAAAGTCTGCTTAGCAAAAGCTAGTCAAGTTACTGTTGTTAATTGTCATAATGAAAAAGTATTACCAAATAATGCTGAATTTATTTCTCTAGTTTAAAATAAAAAAGACGGAATTGTTAGAGTGTGCTCAACAATATACTAAGGTTGAAAGTAATTTTGCTGCAATTATGCAACATAAATAATGTATAAGATAAAGCTTGCTTAAATGTAGAAATAGAGTTTAGTAATATGTAATCAGCAGCCATACTAAATTACCATGGCTTGGAAAAGGAATCTGCTGAATGGATATTTTTCCCCTTACAGACTCAAAACAGGATGTATGCAAGAGCAAAAATACAAAATCTGCTTTTAAAGAATGGACACTTTTCCCTTACAGACTCAAAACAGGATGTATGCAAGAGCAAAAATACAAAATCTGCTTTTAAAGAATGGACATTTTCCCTTACAGACTCAAAACAGGATGTATGCAAGAACAAAAATGCAAAATCTGCTTTTAAAGAACAATGACATGTTATTCTGCATGGAAAAACAGGATGGCACAAGAACAGATGTTTTATACAAAGATCCAAATAAAATACAGGATGTTCACACTGTCAGAAAAGCTGATCTCTGACAATGTGTTTTCTCAAAAATATGATTTTCTTCATAAAAAACAGGATATGCTTATCAGCATTGGCACAAGAACATATGCTCATATGTTAAGCTTAGTATTGTTTCTACAGGATAAGCAATTCTCCAAATAGAATACAGAACAATGTGTTTCCTCAAAAATATGTTTTTCTACATGGACATCAGGACACTGTTACAGGATATTCACACTGTCAGAAAAGCTGGTCTCTTACAAGACATTGTTAAACAAGGAAGCTTAGTATTGTTTCTACAGGACTAAAACTGTATATAAAGAGCTGTATAAATCCAGCTATGTGAGAGGGATGGTAGGGACACAAGTCCTAAGGTAAATGTTATATCTCTCACATCATCTGTACTATATGAGAAGTAAAGTTGGAACAGTACTTTTAAGCTGTAATGTGTTTCCATTTGGTTTATTATAAAAAGTTATTGGTTACTGCTCTCTAAAGTTGATGCTGCAAAGTATATTCTCTCATCAGTGTATATTCTGCAAGTTTCTGTATGCAACAGACTGTGAATGCAAATATAATCAGACTTTGAATTTTAGCAGAATCCAGCCAGCAAGACTGAGTGTCTTAAGAACACTGCAGATCCATCACACCAAGCAGTAAGCAGCTCCATGTAATTTTTTCAGAGGGTAGATAGTATGTCAATGGCTGATAAATAAAACAGAAAAACTGTTAGTCGCACTGAGGTGTGTATTCAGACTAAGACTTCTAGAGAAATATACAGCATCACATGCAAATCATTGTAGACAGCTCATTAGCATTAATGCTAAATGCCCCCATATATTATATCCTTTCTTTTCAAACGCATTGTATTTATTGTATCTCTCTCTCTCTCTCTCTCTCTGTCTATCTGTATGTCTGTCTATCTAGCCTAACAGTAGCTCACAGATAAAGAGTGACATAAAAATACATATATGGTATTGTGTGTAGATAAACTATTATTTATGCATATCACTGGTGTATTATCAACATTTATCTACACTCTTGGAGTCATCAACAGTTAATATACACCTCTGGTATATTATCAAGGGTACTAAAATTCCCATAACCTGCCATATATATGCTACTTGTCAAATACTAAAGTTTACACAATGCCTACACTAAAAATACACAATGACACCCCAAAACAAATACATTAACCCACCTAAATCTCCCCTAACCCAAATCAACATTTAGGCCAGTATTCAGAAGCAAATAATGCAAATATAGAAGGCAAAATTGTGAGATAGGTGGCAGTGTACAAGATGTAGAGAAATCAGCATCATAGTGTGACTAAGTAAGGCCATGGAATACTGTGAATTAAATAGTATGTAAATTACAATAAAATGCAATGCAAATGAGAGTAAACAACATGACAGAGTGATTCAAAAACTTATAAAAACTGATCAATAACCCTCAACTGCCAGTGCAGCTCTATGCAATAAAATCCTGGTGAACAGAGACAGAGCTACAATGTTAGGGGTAGCAACAGGATTAGCAGGAATGTAGATGTTTGAGGCATCCCCTCAGCTAGTAGCTACAGAGGTGCACTTTGTTACCCTTCATGCAGCAGAGCTCTGACTGCACCTAACATTCCATCCTCTCCACGACATGGAAACAGTGGACTGCTACCATGTGGGCAAACACACCATGAAGGAGTTGGTACACATGTACTGCCTCAAATACAGATCCATGGAATGCATGGAATACCCCTTACTGTGGACACCTGGTTATATATAGTACTGACAACTGTTGCTACAGGGACCTTTCAATGACTAAAAGGGGACATGGTGGGTGTATCTCAGGCACCTTTGTCATGGACACTACACCAATTTCTCGATGCCATATTACAGCACATTGTGGAGTATACATGGTTTCATGCACTGCAGTGGAGAAAAAACAACACCATGAAGATATTCTGTTGCATAGAGCATTTTCCTGGGGTACTCAGTGCAATTGATTACATTCACATCACCATGAAGGCTCCACTAGGAACAAAGGGACAATGGTACATCAGCCATGATGGATTCCACTCTATCAACTGCCTGGCGGTTTTCAATACATTGAGTATAATATTAAATTTGTCAGTACACCACCCAGATACATTTTCCACACCTGGCACATAGGCAACTTAAAGCAGAGATTTGTGTGGGGGTGATTTCCCTCAGGTACATCTTATTGGCAATAATGAAATGCCAAATGTACAAATAAGTAGACCAGTCAAAATGAAGAACTCCACTGCAAATAACAATGAAAAGCAGAGGGGAGAACAACAAACCCTTTCAAAAGTGTCATATTTAATGAATAAAGATAACAAAACTTTCAAGTGAAACTTTTCACAATGCAACACATATAGGCATCTTCAAGTTAGATATTCCGCAGGATTCACTAACCTTCCGTGTAAGACTAAGTTAGTCTTACATGGAAACTGCAGCCTAAGGGTAAGATGTCAGCATGCCATGCATATTCATGAGGGTGCACTGCCTCACCACTAAGGCTAACACGGAGCGTGCACGAGTGCAGGGGGTGTGTCCAACTGCCGAGCAGTCCAAAAATCCACGCCCCTGCAAGTCTCTCAATTGGGAAATGTCAACTGACATGAGCGAGTCCACTCAAATGTGTACATACCCAACACTACACTCCCTCACATTCTAAACCCCTGTACAATTATAAAATGTAAAACTTTTATTTTATTTTGTTATTATTCCCGATATAGCTGCCCGTATTTGTGCATGTTTGCACGGGTTTGCCCATTGCTTAGCTGAAATTAGCAGTTTAGACATCGAAGAGGATAATAAGAAACTTATGTGCAAATTAAGCCAAATAGCAATAGCATAATGGTAGAGCCTTCGCACAAAGAGGAGACATTCCCAGTTCGAGTCCCTCCACACCCCTTTCTATTTTCTTTTGGAAATCTGTATATAAAAATAATTCCTGACATTTATCTTTTAAATTTTAGTAAAAAGCATTGAAATGGCCTATGTAGTAGTGAACAAATTATATATATATATATATATATATATATATATATATATATATAAGAAGGTGAAATGGTTATGCATACTGATGAATGCATAAGTAACATATCTTAAGCAATGTGAAGCACTGCTAAGCAAAGTTTACCAGTATTAAGCATATTTAACTATAATTGCTCATAGCTTAGCACTGCTTTAACTAGAGCAATAGCTTTGCGCGGGGCTGCGCATCGTGCAAACCAGCGCAAACAGAAAATGTTTGCGGGTAGCTGCGCACTGCACTAACTAGCGCAACGCTGGGCAATGTCGGGCACTGTAGAGCAACATAGAGTAACGTTGGGCAAAGTTGAGCAAAGTCGCCTAAACACAGCCACACCTCCTAGCCAGTCTGGCCAGTAGTAAAATAAAAAGCAATGACAGGCCTCAAACCCGGGATACTGAGCACCATAATCATGACAGCTTTTCATAAGCATGCACTTTCAACACACACACATACATATCAATGGAAGTTTACCCATTGCTAAGCAAGTGTGCCTTCAGCTGAGTTTTTTCAAAACTGGCCAATCACAAGTGCGGGAAATGATGTATATTTAAGCTCCATAGGTGTGAATACTTGCCATAACTGGTTGTAGCTCCCATCTGCAGGCAGCAATGGCCGGTGCTGGAAAGGGCTCTCATTTTTGAGCTCAACATTGGGGCATTGAGGAGTTGAAAGTAATGGTTTGGCTCCTTGTCCACAATCATGAGGCTAGACTCCTGCGGGGCCAGTACCAGGGCACCCAATACAAAGCAGAAGCCTGGGACCGTCTAGCTCATGAACTCACCAGTGCCACAGGTGTCCCTCGGACTGGTGAGCAGGTCAGACACCATCACGCAGACCTGAAGAGACACAAGGTGGGTCAACTGGACCAGTGGATCCAGGAGGCTCTTGAGATGGAAAATGCCCCACTTCTAAGTAGCCATGGAATTAAGTATGTAAGAATTTCTATTCTAGTCTATACTATGGATAGGTATGTCTCAATATCATTTCATTGACTACACAGCTGCAGGTGTCCGTGCTGTGAACCAGCAAGCCTATGCCGATAGGCTGCTAAAACTGCACCACCAGGCAGGTTAGTTATTATCCAGCTTGTACTGTTATGAAAAATAAATGAGAGAGCCTGAAAAAAGTGTTTTAACACAATAAATAAAGGTATAATAATTCTCTAAAAATTATTCTGCATGTACTGTTATATAAAATAAATGAGAGAGCCTCTAGAAAAGTGTTATAAGTCTTTAATAAAGGTATAATTCCTGGAGTGTGTCTGTGTCATTTTCTTTGATATGTTGTTGTACTCTTGCATTATAGAAATAGTACTGTTGTATTAAGCGCTAACACACAGTTGGGTAGGCCTATATAAAGTGGATGAAGGGAGTGCCAGTAGCTTTTATGCATATTTACAGTCCTCAACTGTTGGTTCATGCCCAGCAAGTACAGGTTAATCTGGCATATGAGTAGCTTGGTACTGTGTTCCCTAGAAATATCACTTGTGCTGGCAGAAATGTAGGGAGCTGTTAACATATAACTGAGAATTTCACATAAACATATCTAGATAAGTATAGGAAAGTAGAGCTATCAGTGTACCATCTCAGCAGTAGTGTGTCTGAGCAACTCACAAAATATGTAGCAGTAGCATCTGCATCCCGGACAGTTTGTATGTCAGATACAGCTCATGTTTGTAAAGATCTAGCAAAACCCATTTCCCAATATAAGGACAATTGGGTAGTGAAATAATACATGTAGAGGACATATAACTGCAGTTAATAAGAATGTAGTGTAAACTAGAAGGATATATAAGTTAATGAAGCTATCGTTTTCCACCCTACTGCATGTGCAAAAAAAATGCAATTCCACACCTCAATGGGTATGTCTAATCTCAAAACATTTGTTGGGACATATGTCCTATTGGTTTATAAATATCTGCATTTATTTTGATGCATGTGCCCTGTTCAAATACCACAATATTGGTGGCCTGTTGCCATCAATTAAACCTGCATGCTGTTGTAATATCCACTGTTGTTCTATATATGCATGTGTCATGCTTGCTGTTCAACTGTTGGAACTCTGGTGTGTTGGGTTAATGGGAATACTTCTGCATGCTGTTATAACTAATTGGGAATGCTTTGACTGTTACTAACCCATATTTTCATTAAATCCTCCTAAGCATAGAACGTATGGGAAGGCCGGTCCCAGTGGATCCACCTGTCCCACCTCAGCTGGCAATGGCACCTGGCACCTCCTCCTCCATTGGCCCTGTGCCACCTTCAGGTGGAAGTGCTTCAAAGGATGGGGCTCATCCCCTCATGCAAGCGTGGGTGGAGGAGGGCTACCTATCACCCTCCGAACAGTCTGGGCTGTGGTGCATAGGGAGATTGAGCATTCTGTCACTGATCCTCTATGCCAGCTTGAGGCATGAGTGGCGCGGCTCATGGGTGAACCTGCCCCTCCTACGCAGCCCCCAGCACAGCCACCCTCTGGGCTGTGAAGGTGCAGTGGTGACTGCCCATGGGTGGGGATCTCAGTTCCACTGTTGCCATCTGTGGGCTCATGGGCTTGCAATTTCCAAACATCCTTCCCCGTCAATGGTGTTCACCCACCACATGTGTCATATTCCACCCCTGTATGCATCTTGTTTGTCTTGTCTGTTTACCTCTCCAACCTACCTCCCCAAATATACCTACTTCCCCTACACCACATTCTACTCTCACCTGAAAAAAAAAGGGCAATCTGCTCCCAAAAATAATTATGCCCCACACATAGCTGCCCATTTTGGACACATAAACTGATATTTAATTGGCAGTACAATATACTTTGTTGACCTCACCCCTCTCTCAGGGGTGGAAGGTTTCATATTTCCCTCCAAATTTATTGCATATGCACAGCTGTTGCTGTTAAAGAAATGGGCAGCTATGGACCTTCCCTACACCCATCCTGCACATCCCGAGCTGTTTTCCCTACTGTGTTTCCCTCTTTGTGCCCCTTTTTCACCACTTTCCTATCTCCCCATTTCCTTTTCTTTCAAAGAAATGAGCGCGGGGGTTAGCGGGAGTAAGCACTATTAAGCAGTAGTAAGTGGGTTTGCGCAAGTGTGCGCTTGTGTGCGCTTAGCTAAGCATTGCGCAAACCCACGCAAACCTGCTTACAACTGCTTAAAAGTGCCTTAGTCACTCTGTATGTCAGGGCCCTTGTTCTGCTCAGCAGCAAAATAAAACACCTCCGTCAGTCTCGAACCCCAGACCTTTGACACACTAGACTGCATGAAGTACCACTAAGCCACAATAGACATACAACAAGTTGGTGCTGAAATAAATATATCATGCATCAGAATGAGTGAATGTAAAGGAAAAATAGGAATGCCATAACACAAAACTTGTTCTGTGGAACTTTACCAGGAGTTGTTATGGAATTGCATTACATGACTGTGATAAGAGAACCAGCCATTCTAGCAGGAAATAATGTTACAGCAGCACTTTACAACCCACACACAGTATCATAGCAGGACAAACAGTGGCATATCTGATTAGGGCAGAGGACATACACCCCAACTGTGACTACTTTTCAGGGATGTCCCTGATTTTGAAACATATGTTAGCTGTGTTCTTCGGAATCCCACTGACGTTAGGCAGAAAGGTGGAGTATTACACTTAATGAATAATGATAATAATAAGAGTTAGACACCGCTTGTACTTCAGAAAAGGTGTAGTAATCCATATGCACTGGTTCTCTTGAAGTCTCCACTTACTGTCTCTATTATTTTGAAGGTGTACCTCACTTTTACCTACCTTTCCCTGACTTTGTTCAAAACTGTACCTGAGTGTTTCAGAGGCCTGGCAGAGGCAGAAACACACAGGCATATCAGCTTTTCTGCTGTTACACACTGCGCATATAGCTTTGGAAGGAGTTCCACAAGCATACCATTATGTAGGAGTACAACACTGAAATACCAAAGGATATAGCCATGTACTGGTAGCAACTGACTGTAACAATGCCATTGTACCAGTGCTGAAAATACCTGTGCATTGCACAGACAAAGAATAATAGGCTAACATCTGGCTACCATCTGGATAGGTCCACAGTTGGTTAGCTATGCAGACAGACTACTTGCCTTGATAAACTAACAGGTACACAGCAACCCTTTAAGTCCAGCAAGATAACATTCACACAATAATACATAATGCTCTCTGTACGGCTGCATCCCTACCCAAATGTACAATATATATGTGTGTTCAGGGTCTACCAAGGATGTAGGTAGGCATACTCAGTACTGGAATTGTCCAGTTTTCATGAGCAGCCTGTGCTAATGTCAACACTAAAAAAGCACTAACTGTTCAGAAGTGAGTACATTAATATTCACAGTATAGCAGTTCACAAACAGTTCATGTACCAAAAGAATACATTTCAATAACTACTTTTGCATGGCAGTTAATTGTATAAGTAGAAAAGAAACTACATACTCCCATGTATCTTGTGTTAGCATTTGCAGGGGTGACTACAATTCTACACTGACAAGTGTGTACTGGAAGTGGCAACATTCAGGTCTGAGTACAACATGTAAATCACTGACTACACCCCTAGCTTCAGATATAAGAACTATACCAACCTTCTGACTTAAACAATGGTGTCCACTGCAAACAGGTATGAACCCCACTTTGGAAAGCTGAAAGGGCTATGCCTACCTGACTTAGCAATTTATAGCACTGGGTTGCTATGACAGTGAGTACTGCAATTACCACACAGCAGGCTGCATGCAATTACCAAATGGTGGCCACCAATTGGTGCAGAGGCCATCACATGCACATGTGCAGATACCTATAAAAGCAGGCTGTACTTGCTGCCCACACACACAATCACTCCATTGCAGACACTGAGAGAGAGAGAGAGACAGAGAGAGAGAGAGAGAGAGAGGGGGACATTAACAGCAAAAGCAAACTCAAAAGCAAAATGAACACAGAAAGTAATAATACCAACACATACAAAGGAAAGGTATGTAACAGATATGTATTTACTGGCATGTAGTAGATGTTTTTGAATAGTACTCTACATACTTTGAAACATCCATATGTGGCAGCATTACGTATCTATGCACAGATGTCCAGCATAACTACTGCAATGGACAAATCAGTGTGTAGCTGTGTGCAGGGGGACATAACTGTGACATATGTAGCTCAGCATTAAATGTCAAACATCTGATCCATGTTAGCTGTGTTCTGTACAGCAGTGTGGACAATGGATGTTTGGGGGAGTAGCGCAAACAGCTATATAAACATGGATGTGACAGAGTAACACATGCATGATAGTCATATTAATGTGGAGCTTAGCATTGGTAACTGCTGTACCAGGCTAGTACACTAATCTAGCATTTGTAGCTACATACACACCCTCTAATATTACTGTGTACTCACATGTGACACCTGTTCATGTTGCAGCAAGGCCCATCAGGTCAGCCGTGAGGTCCAGGGACTTACAGCAGTGTGGACCTTGTGTGTGTATGGCACACACATTCAGAGAGATATATATGTGTCAGATATATTAACATCTGTACATGTGCATAGTGCAAGGGACATACTGCAACTGTATGTGAAGGGTGGGCATATATATGTTGGTGAAGGTTGTTATGTGCATATTTGTATGTAGGTCGTAGTGTGTGGCAAACAAGACAGCATACAGTGCTGGTATATGACATGCGGTGTTTAAACACTGTGGGTGTGATTTCTTAAGTTTGCAATGTTGCAGCCAGTGAGGCTTGCTAAAGCGACATGGGCTGAAAACACCTTCAATGCATTTCTCACAAGACTGTGCGATATCATTACATTACTGTATACCTCACATCCTTTGCATAATTGATATTCCCACCATGAAAGGTGGACTGTATATGTGCCTATATGTATATGTACACCAATGGATGTGTATATGTATATATATATATATATATATATATATATATATATATATAGAGAGAGAGAGAGAGAGAGAGAGACAGAGTCATATATAGTGAGACAGATGCCTGGTGTCAAACCCATGTTGTAAATCTATAAGCCAACTAAAGCATAGTCATCCACTTTTTACAAAACATAGTATCCCCACAGTACCACATAGGTAGTAGCCCCCAACATGTTGAACAGGTACCGATGTGTACATACAGCCAAGTGTTAAGTCATCTCTCCTTTGGTAATCACATTTCCAAAGGTATTTTGAAATCCCTTGGTGGATCACATAAGCAATAAAGGGTCTGCATGCATATCCACAAAGGTTGTTGTACACCTATAATGAATAGCCATCATTGACAGACTTTGCTGCGTTTGAACAGGTCTGAAATATACCTCAGGCATAAGCCCTCACTCACACAATTCAATAGAAACTGTAATGAGTGTGTGTGACATAGATGACCTAGGCCAGGGATCACTGCAGTGGCTGGGTTTGTCACAATCATATGGGTGTGACCTAAGGTCTGGAAAGCGGCAGCATACTCTGGCAAAGATAACAGATGTGTTCATGGAGAAAGCAGGGTTCCCACCTATGAAATAATTGAGGTCACATGTACGTATATGTATTTGCCACACAGCTACCTGACATGTGCAATGCACATACTGTTGTCATTGTGATATGTCATACAGTAGTAAAAGTAAAACCCACAACACATTGACCAACAGTGTCACACACATAGAGCACACAAACACACACTCACCAAGTGCAGGATTCAAACACCTACTTAACTACTTTCTGATATTAGAGTAGTACACATTAACACGACGTGCTATACACATTACTGGGAGTTCTTCTTTCCACAGGTATATTTGTAGGATGGTGACATCATCAGACTTGACAAAGATAAACATGCTATACACATTACTGGGAGTTTTCTTTTCCACAGGTATATTTGTAGGATGGTGACATCATCAGACTTGACAAAGATAAGTATACCACTTTAAGGTGATCTCTGCGGTGGTGGTGCTGCGGTAGCGTTGTCACCTCACAATAAGACGCTGTCCGGTTCAATTCACAGCTAGAGCGTCTTCTGTGTAGAGTCACGCGTGAATGGGCGTAGAAGGTTGTGCATCAGGCCTGGCAAGCCGGTACATAAAAATCAACTGCCAATCATTAGCGGTGGCTGTGGCAACCCCTAACCAGGAAAAGCCGAAAGACACAAACAAGTAGTCTCCAAAAAGGTTGCTCCCTTCAAGGAGATACACACACACACTTGTCAAGTCGAGGATTCAAACCCCTACTTAATGATACTAGAGGAATATGCATTAACACGACACGCTGTACACATTACTGGGAGTTCTCTTTTCCACAAGTATATTTGTAGGATGGTGACATCATAAGACTTGACAAAGATAAGTATACCACTTTTAAGGTGTTTTAGTAGTCTCCAAAAAGGATGCTCCTCTCCAAGGAGATCACACACAAACACACACACAGTTGTCAAGTGCAGGATGCAAACCCCTACCTAACTACTTTATGATACTAGTGGAGTACGCATTAACACGATGCGCTATACACATTATCGGGCATTCTCTTTTCCACAGGTATATTTGTAGGATGGTGACATCATCAGACTAGACAAGGTGGGTTACATTAGGTGACATTAGGTGGGCTACATAGAAGGAATTTCTAAACACTTTGGCCATTTGATCATCAAATGAGAGTTTACTATCTACCTGGGTCCCTAGGGCCATAATTACTTTCTCCATACATACTGGATTACCACCTATGTGGTAATTTGTGTGCACTTTGTTTTATCCAAAGGGGGTGACTATGCATTCTTTGGCATTCTGTTTGAGGGCATTGTTTTGACACCAGGTATCTGTCTCTGTAAGACCCTTCTGGAGGATGTCTGTGTCAGCCGTAGAGTCGATTATGGACCACAGGTAGCAGTCATCTGCAAACCTGTTCAGCCATACTCCTCCCATGCTTGCCTGTACCTCTGAGCAGTATCTACTGAACAGGTGGGGTCCCAGGACCAAGACCTGTGGGATGCCATTTGTGACTGGTTTAGAGTCGGACATGGCACCCGCAACTCTGAACATGTGTGTTTGATCTGTGAGCCAGTTGGCCACCCATCCTGTAACATAGTTGTTAATGTTCAAGCTGGTAAGCTTGTCCATGATGACAGAGTGGGGAATGGTGTTAAAAGGCCTTAGTGAGGTCCAGGTGGGCTGTGTGGACTACTTTCACCTCCATCTGTGTCGTTGGTAACTGTTTCAAATAAGTCAACTAGGTTTAGGAGGCAGGATCTGCCTTTAACAAAGCCAAGTTGGGTAGAGTCCAGTGTCTGGAGGTCCTCAATGTCTCTGTTTATGGGTTCCATGATAATTTGCTCCATAGCTTTGCAGACCAGACTGAGTAGGCCTATAGGGCAATGGTTTCCAGGTACTGTTGTGACACCCCCTTTGTGTAGCTGGATGACTGTTGCTCTATGCCATTCTTTGGGTACATAGCCTGTGGTAAGGTTGAGTCTGGACAGTGAATTTAGGTGAGGGTGTAGTTCCTTTTGGGGCTGGTGTAAGATGCAGCCTGGGACACCATCCAGTCCCATTGATGCTGTGTTCTTAGCTTTGGAGAGGGCTGTTTTTACCTGCATGTCCATGAAGTCTGGTGCTCTGCATTCTTCTGGGATGGACACAGGCCCTTTTGGAAGTGATGGGGGGTTTGCACTGAACTTGTCCCCCAGGATGTGGGCAATGTAAGTTGGTTCAGTGTATTTCTTGCCATTTTGCAGTAGCTGACAGCATATTTGGAAGTTGCCACCTAAATGTTTGGTATAGCTAACAAAGGCTTTGTGGTTGTTATTCTTAAATTCCTTGGCAATTTGTCTTTAGAAACTGGCCTTGGATTATTTTATGAGCGATCATTGTTTCTTCCTAATAATGATCAGTGATGCCTTTCCTTTTGTGAAGTTTGCTCTATCATGTGTTCGTTTCCTCCTTCTGTTGTATAGCTTATTTATGGGCAACGACCACCAGATTGGTTTCTTATTTTTGGAGGAGTGCGTCTTGGTTTTATTTGGGATGTCTTGATCCATGCATCCCTGTAGATGCTCATAGAATGCACTTGTAAATGATTCGGTAGATTGTATAGCATTATCCTATAGCAAGGGGGCTTGGGAACTTTCCACTTTGGTCTTGGGAAGTGTGAAGTTTGCTTTTGAAAATGTCTTCACAGTGGTTTCCTTGACTGGGGGGGGTGTGGATGTCCAGTGTGATTACTTTATGATCTGATATTACCAGCAAGGGGTTTATCTCTGTTGTGGAACACTGGTACCCCATGTTGGTGATTATCAGGTCCAGTATGTTGTCACCTCTAGTGGGCGTGGTGACCAGCTGTTCCAGGGCGTTTGAGTTTTTAAACTCTAGGAAACATTGGGCAAAGGATGTTGTACACAAGTAATTCTCCCACTCAATGTCTGGGTAGTTGTAATCTCCTCATATAATGGTGTTTGGTAGGACCTTAACAGGCTACAATCTGATAAGCAGCTTTGCCCAATGTTAGTTGCACTTGCATGGTCTCCAAGGCCTCATGCTGTGCCACTAATCTGAAGGTGTGTGTATCCATAAGGTAAATGGATACACCCCTTCCTTTTGTATTTCACTCTGGGTTTTGTGGCTGAAGAGCAGAGGGATTGTGAGTGTTTTACGTGGAGCATGTCCAACAGCTCTGTGTTTGACATAGCTTTGTATGTTAGGCGGAGATCACCTCTGAGTAGGCGATATGTGAGAGAGTACAGCTGGAGCATTTTGAGACAGTCTGTGTATGGCATGTATTTCAGGCCACTAATGCTCTTTATTGATATTGATATTCATTGATATTTATGACATAGCGAAAGAAAGCTTCATGGTTCTCTATGGACTCTTTGACAATATTTTTGCCAGAACATGGATTGGATAATGTTATGAGTGCTCATTGTTTATTGATGATACTGATGGAGATTTATTGATCTTCTTTGAATTTTCACTTTCTTTGAACAACTTAAGTACTTGTAGTGCATAGTTTGATTATGACAGGAGTCCAATATATTATATGGGTCTGTTTTCATATCACTGTGTGTGCAAGGCAGGATTGGTGACTAGTGACAATTTTCTGGGGTAAGAACTGCAACTGCCAGATATGTGTGATCCACTGCTGTACTTAGACAGGGCCTAAGTGCATGAGCATGCCCAGTATGACCTTTCAGTATGTTGCTGACTGAAATTTGCTAAATTTGTTTGAGTGTGTGAGCATGCCCAGTATGGACATATATACTATATGTGGGTGTGAAAAATCAAGTTGGTTTTTACTTCAGGGCTCACCTTTGTGTTGTACATCGACAGGAAGCACACTGTGCCTGCAGTGCTTCCATGAGTCACTTTGCATAGACTTATCAACATTTCTACATACAGGGGGGGACAGCTATTATTTGTACATTTCTATCCGGGGGGGGCACACCTGATTGTTACTGTGGGTGTACATAGGATGAGGGGTTCACCTGACACTTATACACATTTGCTAGGCCTGCACTGCTATGTCAGGTACTCCAGTTCAGTCTGTACTGTTGCCTATCGTACTGGCTTGAGGCATATTACTGTACTACAGATCTTAGCTTCCAATTTCACGTATATTAGTTTGTGACTTCATAGCCTACCCAACCCACATCACACTGCCTGGCCTGCTGTTATCTGTCTGCATAGGCCTGGGATGAAGTTCAGAGAGCATGCTACAGCATTTGTTTATGTTTGCGTTAGTCTACAATTGTCCTGCTGTGTCTGTGCCAGTGAAATGCTGTCACAGCTTAGTGGTTCAGTACTGTGACTATAGTGCATAGTATCCTGAGTTCGAGCCCTGTCACTGCTTTTTATTTTCCTGCTGGGCAGACCTGACTGGTTAAGGAACAGTAAAGCAGGTGTGAGCATGTTTACCCGACTTTGCTCGACTTTGCCGGACTTTGCCCAGCATTGCCCAAAGTTGCTCAACGTTGCGCTAGTTTGCTCGGTGTGCAGCTCCATGCAATTGTGCTTAAATATGCTAAACATAGGTTCATAGGTTCATAGGTTTATACTAGGCTATCTGCCTAGCATTTTATAAGCCTAGCCCAGAGTTTTTTTTCTTACGCCACCTTATAAAAAAAAAATGTGCCCATTAGTTTTGTTGTTGTGTCTGTTGTGCAGAGAGACAGAGATGATTCAGGGGGGGTAAACCTACGATCTCCAGTGGTAAAAGCTGCTGAGCACTACTTTATATTGCTTAAAACATGGCAATCATGCCTCGGGTGGTGCTGCAGGGCTGCCTATGTCGGATGCACATAGTACACTCCATATACATGTTTGAAAACAGGTAGTGTCAAGTTAGGCATCCCTTTTATTTTATGTGCGAGTCAGAGAGAGGTATCATTTCCAGGGTTTCTACTGAGCCAGTGCATGTGCTATGCGTTGCCTCTTTGCCAAGGCCAAGGCATACTGGGCATGCCTCCTTCTGCCTACTGGGGCAGGCTCAGGTTGTTCCTCCTCCGAGTCACGCTCTGCCTGTGATGGCCTTGGCAATAGTGGGGGGCTGTTTGGCCCTGCCCCATGCTGTTCCTGCTGCAGCTGTTTTCACAGGATCATATTGTGTAGCATGGCACATACCATGACAACTTGGGTACATGTAGTTGGTGAGTACTGCAAGGCTCCACCAGATGTGTCCAGGTACCGGAACCATGACTTGAGCATCCCAAACACATGCTCGATTACATTTCGTGTTTGTGCATGTGCCTCATTATGGAGTTCTTGTTCATGTGTGTGCATTTCTGATGGGTGTCATCAGCCATCGCTCCAGTGTGTATCCAGCATCCCCATTAGGTGACCATCAGGGATGTCCCCATTGGCAAATGTCTGGTACAGCTGCGTCAGATGCCAAATATGGGAATTGTGGTAGCTTCCAGGGCAGCCAGCACATACATTCAGTATTATGCCCTGGGCATCGCACATGACCTGGCAGTTGATGGAGGGAAAGCCCTTGCGGTTGATGTAGGCCCTACCCCACTCACCGGCTGGTGCTTTGATGTGTATATGCGTGCAGTCAATTGCACCCACTACCTCAGGATATTCCGCTATTTGCTGGAAGAGACGCATATTGCTGGCCAATGCCCCACGGGAATTGGGGAAATATACATGATCACCGACATGTGCTGACATGGCATTCAGGAACTGGTGCAGTACCCTGGATGCTGATGCCTGTGAAATCCCCATCATATCACCAGTTGGTCTCTGGAAGGTACCTGTTGCTAGTATTCTTAGGCCAACACATACCTTGGTTTCCACTGGGATGGACTCCCCTCTGTTGGTTCTGTGTGTGAGGCGTAGCCTGCACAGCTCAACAATTTGCTGCAGGAGGTCTCTGTCCACTCTATAGCGCTCCACTATCTCCAACTCATGTAGCCCCTGGTAGGTTACCCTGGGTCTGTACACTCTTCTCCGTCTCCTCACTATGGGTTGCTCAGCAGCATTCGCAATGGCACCACCCTCAGCATCTTGCACATGTTGGCTTATAATAGCAATGGCAGCCCCTAACATTTTTTTGTCTGAGTTAAGCTTTTCAAGTTTTCACTCTTTGTATACTGCAGTGTTGCAGTGTTTTTGAGTAAAACATGGGGGAATGTTGTTTGCAGAGTTTTAAGTGCTGGGCTGGGCTGGGCTAGTGTACTGCCTGTGTAATTGGCTGATTCTGATTTATTTCACCTGGCGGCTCTGCTAGTTCTCCTTGGTTAACTTCCTACTACTTCTTTTCCTTCCTTTTGCCTTTCTGTTTCCACAGGGGGCAGTAATGCGCAAAGAAGCGCAAACACGCACACACGAGCGCACACACAGGCTTACACAGGCTTACACAGGCTTAGACGGGTGCACACACGTGCACACAGGCTTACACAGGCTTAGACGGGTGCACACTCATGCACACAGGCTTACACAGGCTTACAAGCGTGCACATGTGCGCACACAGTGTAAGCACATTTGTAAGAAATTTCAGATATATCCACGGCGTACACCTTCGGTTTCTGGGTTTCAGCTAGGACAACTGTAGAAACGCCTTTTGCAATCCTGAGCAACTCATGTCAAACACAAGCCACTCTGCTCCAATAAGCTTACAGTCTTTCAGACATACCCCCTCATGATATCTCCTATCTTCTACTCTACTACTCCCCTACTCCTATACTTACACTCTAGGGACATGGCTCACATGCCAGGGAAATTTGGGATTCACTATCCTTATCCTCATTTGCATAGGATTACCTACTAATGCTTGGTTACATCTCTCAAACTGAGCTTCCCCCCTTAGCAACCACTACTCAGTAGCCATGTTGTCTTCAGCCTGCCATTCATCTGCATGGCAGAATAATCTTTTTATTAAACATGCCTAGTTTTGGCTATTTTTTAATTATTTTCTGTTTTTTAAAGCACTGCATGTTTGCGCGGCGCTGCACTATGCTTAAGCATCGGAGATCGGGGGGAAACATTTTTGATTTTTATTAATTTTCAACATATAAAAATGCCAATGGCCTTATATTTGGCCATTGGCATGCTTCCTCAACTGGATGCATCCTTTATTTGGAGCTGTCATAGCTCCATTTTGCTATTTGCAGAACGGTACTCCGTTACCAACGGTGTACATTTCTGCAAATAACTCTACTCCTCCAAGGACAGGTTAGTATTTCCTGGATCGCAAATTTACCTCATTTGCATAGCTTTCAACAGCAAATGAGGTAATTTGCATATCATAACACTGTCCGTGCAAGAGTAGTTTTAGGAGCTCTCATGCACGCCCCTGCCAGCTATTGCTGAATCGCTCGGCAGACATATTGCCTGTCTGAAGTCTTACACTACTCTTAGACTCCATGCAAGCCTTCATGAATCAGGCCCAATATGTACGAGCCAAGGATTTGTTGAGTTTATACAATTTTGCTTTATGCATTGTTATTTTGTACAGTACTCAGACACATTTAGGTATCTACTACTCAGACCTACTGTATTCCCAGCAACATATAGGCCAGTGCTAATATGACTTTTTGAATTTCTTCTGTCTCTCTAGGCTATATTCCACATCCTATTTTGAATTTGATTCAGACAAATGTGATTTTGCTTACCTAATTCTGTCTGAATACACTTTTTAGGACATGAAAAGCATGAAGTGTTTTTTTCTGCTTGGTCTGACTTGCAACAAGTAAGCAACCACTGCATTATACATATTAATTTGTTGTGCTTTTTGTAATTTCTTTGAGCTCCAAATATGTTTCTGTCTGTTTTATGAGCCATCCTTATATTCTTTAAAATGTTTTTTTTTCCTTGGCTTCTTGTAGTAACTAAACACAAATTAAAAACAGAAGCAAACTGAGCAAGCGACACTTAAAAACGAATAAACTTTAATATCAGTAAAGCGCTTTTCATTTGTGTGACATGCACAAACTTCTTCAGACAATAAATTACTAACAACATCATCCTTTTATACAACAGCTGTTGCCTCTATCAAGGTTAGCATTATTAGCACACTAATCAAGCTTTAAAGGAATACTGACCCTGAACCATCAACAGTACAATTCCAAAACATAGTATATCCTAGTGGCGTCTTGCTGTTAAGGCACATAAAAATATTTAAATGAAAATAAACTATATAACTTAAAACTGAAAAGTGAATAAATAGCAAGTATTGATGAAATTTACATAATTTGTTTTAGATTTGTTTTGGTTTTGGATTTGTACTGTTGATGATTCAGGGTCAGTATTCCTTTAAAGCTTGATTAGTGTGCCAGTAATGCTAACCTTGATAGAGGCAACAACTGTTGTATAAAAGGATGATGTTGTTAGTAATTTATTGTCTGAAGAAGTTTGTGCATGTCACACAAACAAAAAGCTCTTTACTGATATTAAAGTTTATTCGTTTTTAAGTGTTGCTTGCTCAGTTTGCTTCTGTTTTTAATTTGTGTTTAGTTTGTTGGTTTGTCGGGTTTATTCTTGTAGTAACTGTTGGAAATGAGTTTCTGCAAACATTAGTGCCGTCCATAACAAATGTACTTCAGCACGTACCTCTACACTTGAAGTAGCTAATTGCATTACATACCATCAGTACTATGACAATAAAATAGTTTGAATTGCACTTTCATAAACTATTAGCTTTCACTCTTATCTCACATCAGAACTTGATGCAACATAATTAAGGTACCTCATGACAGCCTATATTAGAGTCACTGACCTTATTGCAATAGATTGTTTTTACTTACACACCTAAATGGGGTATTTCCACTCCACTTTGCCTCTCTGCCCTTTCCTCTACTTTGTTCCCATACCCTACCTCCATCCATCCCTCACCCCTACAACATTGTCTTTATGCCCAGCTACCTCCATCTTTTACAGTCCAATAAAAGTCTCTCTTGATAATTATAAAAACTACTCAGCATTGCTTCCTTATTTACAGTAGCTGACTGACTCAATCCTATTATTAGTACTGCTCTTTTGCAAACAGTATCCACTCTTCTAGGATAGCAAAAAACATAACCTACTTAAAAATGTTATTTATACAAAGTAATACAACATCTAGTCATGTTTTCTTTTGTTTTTCTCCTAACATTCTTCACAAACCACCAACTTCCATTTAATAAATCCTGCTACTGTTACCCTCAAAGTTCCATACAAACATTCAATTTAAATGCAGCTAACAGTGCAACAATAACCCCCAAATACTATGATCTAGCACAATTGAGCTGTTAACCTCAAAATATCTATGAACAAATAACATTTCAAAATGTAAACAAATCATATATATCCACACTTTATTACAAAAATCTAAACACCAGCTGAAATCTAAGCTAACGTTTCTTCTAAAATGTAGGGACATTTACCCTTATCCAGGACCTGTCATGCACAATGCTGTCTTCTGCAATCCTAATACACCCAGTAATGATATGAGGTAGCGCTATCTGTGCCAGGAATAGTAGGGCAGTGCATGTGTAACATATGCCAGCATAGCTAGCTGGAGGTTTGTAAAGGATTTTATGTCATTTAACTATCACACTGGTTTGTACAGATACTTGTGTTAAAATGCATTTGTAAAGTTGCTTGTGTTAAAAATACATCAAAAGTGGGTCCTGCTGAACAAAAAATAGATATACATGTTATGTCAGACAGTATTATTATAACTGATTAAATGTATATGTTTTAACAGAGAATTCTGGAAGGGAAGAGGTTAATCTCAGTCCAGCTAATTTTGAGAAAAATAGGTTAAAAATTAAATGGGTCAGTTTAGGACATAAAGATTTTATATTACAGGTCTGATTGCAGCCAGAGACAAAAATGTCTGGAAAAAACAGGACTAGAAATCTTAGTGTATTGTCCTTTGGGATGAATTAATTGTTACCTTGGAAAGGTGGAAGTTTTTGAAATTATTTTATAGCTTTCAGATGCTGCAAAAATCGTAGCAAGGTTCTGGGTGTGTATTGTACCAGAGTCAGCTGACCAGATGAGATGTCATTCTATAACCAGCACTGAAAGGATTTTTTAGATATTAGTGAGAGATATGGCAGAACTCTCGCAGCAGCACTTTGTCATGTGGAACATGACAGGAAAGATCTCTCACAGATATCCCACACAACTACACATCTCATCTTGCCTTGCTGTAGTAAGCAACTCAACACTCATCACCTTGCTTTGCTGTAGTAAGTAACTTAAGTAGGAAACAGTAATTCTTTAGTCAGTCATGAAAATATAGTGAGATTAATTAAGTATTGTTTTTCTGTATGTGTTTGAATCTATCCAACTGTGTTATTTTTTATATCTCCTGTAATTGAAACGGTGGTGTTTATTGTAACTAGATATTCAATATTCTCATGTTTTCTATTTTATTATTATTATTATTATTATTATTATTATTATTATTATTAAATATTTCTATACATTTCATTGTGGCTGGTCTTTTAGAGAATACTTTTAACTTTGTAAGAGTACTTATGCTTATTTTCGTGACATTGTGACTGCTCCTGAAAGCCTTGCTGCATTGGTCAAACTCTACCATTTGTATTAGTATTAATTTTACACAGTATAATTGGATACCTTTGTAAGAGCTTTAGCTGACTGATGGCAGCATAATTACCTTATTGTCTGGGAAGAGGGGGCACAGCTGGTAAATCTGTGCCAGCCTTTCCCAGGTGTGTGTGTGTGTGTGTGTGTGTGTGTGTGTGTGTGTGTGTGTGTGTGTGTGTGTGTGTGTGTGTGTGTGTGTGAATAAAATATTCAAGTGTGTGGGTCAGCTGTTTGGAACAGGGACACAGAGCTCCAAAGTGGTCAGTGTGGAGTCTTGTTTGGGGCATGAAGAGAGAAAGAGAGTCTAGCCCCAGGTCTGGAGTGTGCTCCCTGTGTGCTCGTAAGGGAAATTGGGCTTGGAGGAGACAGCTACATCTGAAAATACTGTGTGTATCCATTTTTTTCCTCCTAGTGGCCAAACTTCACTGTTGTCAATGGTGAAAACTGAGGCTCCTTGATTACTGGCCCAGAATAGGGAATGTCACATACCTTTCTAGAGCAACCCTTTAGAATAAAATGTCTGTAGTACAAGGAATAAAATAGCAGTCCTGCATAGCTGAATATCTTTGTATACTCCTGACTTAATAGCAATAACAGAAACCTGGCTTAAATCACACACAAAAGATGAAGGATCACTGCTTCCTGGTTATGACATTATCTGTAATGACCAAGCTGGTAAAAGAACTGATGGTGTAGCCATTGTATACTTAACAGCTTTTAACTTTGCTATGCACCCCATACAAATCCCAAACATAAATTGAATTGAAGTCCTTGCATCTACACTAAAAATTAACTTGCAAAATCAATATGTATAACAATGTTATATATATTTCCTAATACAGACTGTTAGCATCTAAAGATATATTATCATCATGGATAACTGCAAACATATTACTTGACACAATAATCTTTGGTGACCTTAATACTGATTGGCCCAGGTATACTCACAAAACTATTCACTCTACTATCAATGTGTTTGGATTAATGCAGTTAATACACACCACTAGAAGGACAGATAAAACTAGTGGAAGAGAAAGCATTTTGGACTACACACTAGCAACAGACTCCAACAAAATTTGCCATGTAGGAATTATGTCTGACACCATTATTGATCATAACATGATTTTTGCCATATGAAAATATACCAAAATACATATAAATGGGTCTATATCATATCAGCGAAATCTCAAAGCACGAACACCTCTTCATTCATCTGTATTTATCAAAAGCTGAGTTTATCAAATGATCATTTCATTGAAGTTTTTCCCACAGTAAGTGACCAGTGGGACAACCTACCGAATGCATCAAAAACAGAAAAATTTAAAACCCACAAACCCCAATGTGGGGGGGTATGCCCCCACATACCCTTAACTAAATATACCAAATCTGAGATCATACTACAGTGGGGAAAATGTCAAATTCCCAATGATGGCCCACTGATTACTTACTGTGGGAAAACCTCTGAGGGAACAGTCATTCAACAAATTCAGCTTTCAATAAATACAGGTCGATAAAGAGGAGTTCGCTGCTTTGAGATTTTGCTGATATGATGTAGACCCCATAGAAACATCTCATATAAAATGTTCAGAAATACAACTAACTTCAGTAAGAACATTTTTTTCATTTGTCCTTAAGCATAGCAAGTGGGAACCATTAAAAACTCTGTCTTTAGACAACTTAGCAACACACTTCAAGAAAACCTTCCTCTCTACATTAAACTCTCTAGCACGTCATTATGAGGGGAAAAAAGTCTAATCAAATCTTGTACCATGGCTTACACCAGAGATAAAAAAGCTAATGCATAACAGAAGTACAGCAAGAAAAAAGCTGTCATAAAAAAAAACAATCTGTAGCAATATTAACACTTACAAAACCTAAGAATACCATCTTAAAGGCTGAGCAAAGCTACTCTACTAGTCTACAGGAAAACCTCTGCAATAAATCCAGTGCACAGAACAAATCAGTAAGTGACATGGGCACTGATGCTGCTACCTTCTCACTTACCACAACTCTTGCCGCCATAATAAAATAATTATTTAAAGATGTAAACCCACCTCTCCTGCAGCTGATAACCTACCAGTAGCAAATCTGAAAATAGGTGCAGAAGCCATTGCATATCCAGTATTTATATTTATAAATTACCCTCTCCAAGAAGGAATAATCCTCACACTATAGAAACAAGTCATGTTATCCCATTACATGAAGGTGTCAAACCACTTGAACTATAGTAAATTACAGACCTATATCCATCCTGTCTCCTCTATCTGAAATACTCAAAAATGTGTTCACATACAGTTGATCAACGTACATGCCAAAGAATGTCACCTTCCTCAACATAGCATGGATTTAGGCCAGGGCACGGCATAAAAACAACATTAGCAACTTTTGCATATATATTCATGACAGATGAAATCAAGATGAAATGGTTGCTTCCCTATTTTTGACCTTTCCAAAGCATTAGATTCAGTTTTACATCCAATGCTATTACAAAGAAACTAGGCCTCACAAACAAAAAGTTACTTCAGCCACTGACTCAGTATGTACTCTGTGCTAATGAGCTGTAAACTCCACAACAACTATCACTAGATATATCACTAAGATCAATATTAAGACCTTTACTCTTTAATATATTTGTAAATGAAATGCATACAGTCTCTTACCCAGCAAAATTATTGCAATATGCAGATGACTCAGCACAGTTCTGTCTCTTCAGTCAAGCAGCTCCAAAATAGCTGCAGAGTTCCTTTCAAAAACTAAAACTGGCTGGAACAATCTAAACTACTCCTAAGTTCAACTAAAACTAAATGTATGATGTTTATACCTCCAACCCAACAATCAAGCTACAGTGATTTTACACTATTATCAGGCAATAAAAAAATAGTACTAGAATTGACTTAGTACAAAAAACTCTGTGAATAATAAACCACAGATTAACATTCAATCACCACATCTAATGTGCAGTTCACTAACAATAAACTAGGAGTTCTGTATAAAGCAAAACTATCTCTGACAGAATATGCACATAAAATTATAACTCAGAGCTACCTCTTCCCTAGTATCCTTTATGTCTCATCACTTTTCACTAGCCTACAGTCTTCTCAGCTAGCTAAACTGGAACAATCTTATAATAAAACTAAAGTTTGCAAGTAACCACAATAACCAAGTACATCATATGTGTAACTTCAATTCCTTAACTGACTAGAGCTATCAAACCTGCTAGCCTTTTCTCAAATTAAGACTGCGCTTAACATCCTTTATTCCCCAGAGAGATGCCCTGCCACCAGCAAGTTATTAATCTGGTACCCCCTCCCCCGAGAGCTGTGCTCCCTAAACCCACACCCAGTATTCACTGAAAAATTCTAAAATAACAATGGTGATGGGCTACACTATGTGTCTGTTGAAAACTGTGGAACTCAATCCAAGCAGATATCAGAAAAAAAAATCTTATCTACAATTTAAAATTTCCTTTAAAGCTGAAGGAAATAGTCCTGCACTTATAAAAATTCCATTAGCAAGACCTTTTCTTATTATAAATTGTATACTGTCTATAAGTTACAGTCTCAATGATATCATACCTATCTGTATAATGGTACTGTCCTTACACTATCCTCACTACTAATGCCCTGCATTATGATGCAATCAAATCAAACAAATATCACTATATTTTCAAACTTTTACTATATTAATCTCCTGGCAATGGAGCAATGTCTTTTAGCTTTTCCCTGTTAGGGGTCGCCACAGCAGATCACAGGTCTGCAGACTGATTGGCAGGGATGTTTCTACGTTGTCGAGTTGCCAGCCTGGTGCCCAACCTTCACAGAAGGCACACATACATGGATCTACCTGCATCTCTTTAAAACTCACTCAACTGCAAGGAGGACATGCAGACTCCACAAAGAAGGCACTCCAGCCAAGAATCAAACCCAAGAACTTCTTGCTGTCAGGCGACAATGCTAACCACTGCACGACCGCAGCCAACTATGTCTGGTGAATCTAACTGATTGGATAAAATATGTATATGCCTCATCTGCTGTCTGCATGTTAATACTGCAGTGGGAGTATGTACATAAATTGTAGAAAAAATGCAGAATGCTTTATTGCTATGTGAGTTATAAGTGTATGTTCTCTAGATGTGCCTAAACTATATATAGTATACAACATGGTATCAACTGATAAATTATATAATCTTGTATGCTATTGTATATTCTTACTGAAAGCTTATTCAAATGTATGCATTGTGGAGCTTTTCTCCCCATGCCTCAGCTAAAAAGGGGCTTTACCAGTTGAACTGTCTTACTAAACAAAGTCAAATAAATAAACACTATATCCATACTAGTCATGTCAAATTAGAATACAGGACAAATAAAAAGCAAAACCCAAATAAAAATTATTTTCTCAAAAATGCATAGACCCTGGGATTCATTAACACATACACTGTGTACACAAAGTGTACACTGTTCTGTGTGAACAGACAACACAAGCATAACTCACACCTTATTCTTCCTAATTTTAATTTCCCTACTGATTTTCTTGCAGCTTTAAATAATGAGGGGGGTTCATAAAGGTTACCACAAAGTGCAGACTATATTTACCCTTAATATAATCTTTCTGAGTGACTAGAAAGCAGAAAAAAAATGCAGTATGGATGTTCTTGAATGCAGATTGTGTACACTTAGTATAAGTGTTATTGAATCTGACCCATAATAATTATTACAATTTATTGTGTTTCAGTTTTAAACCTGGCTTTATATTAGCCATAACATTCAGCCCCAGTAGAACATCAACACATAAATAGGTAATCCATTTGTACACAATATGTTCTTTCTGAAAGACAATATCGCCACCTTTAGGTCTTAAAAATAATTTCTGAATGTCTAAACACCAAGGAATATTGCAGATCAATTTACATTGTATGATTCCTAATTCATTAGTATTAATTCTCCTAAGTATATTTGATAAATGCTCACATATTCTTTCATTTAACTTTCTATTACTCTTGCCTACATAACAAACAAGGGCATTTCCTATAAATGCTAAATAAACTGCATTTTTGATGCACATGTTGCACAACATTTAAAAACAAATTGTTTCTCACAAACTAGATGCTTGATATCTGTATTAATAAAATGACAATTATAACATGGTAGCCATCATCTCTAAATTATGTCTGTAAAGAACATCAATATAATTGTAACATAATTCCTGTCTCTAATTTTTACTTTTCTTATAAACAGACCTTGGAGAATCACCTACAATTTCCTTCAACTCAGGTGCACAATGCAATTAATTATACCAGTTATGTGTGTAGTTGTTGTTTTATAATTTATTGTATAAAAAAGATCAATTACTGCATTACATAACTTCATTTCTCACTTTCTTACTCTTTCTGAAAAATAAGGTTGTGAAGGAGTATTATTTTCAGATAAAACTTTATCCTTATTATTACTTAAAATATCTTTATCATACCCTCTATAAAAAAAATGCCATCTTATCAATTTGCCAGATATGTCTATGGGCCATAGCTAATGACACCTGTACAAAGTCTACAGACCATGGCAGAGAATGCATACAACTCTGAGTTGTCACATACCAGCACCATAATCAAATGTATGTCAGAAATTATGATGACTCACTTCCACTGCTTAGACGCCTTCAGTAGTGCACCGCAGCATACTCTGGAAACTCACAGAAAGATATTTGCTGTGCACACAAATTTATACAACATGTTGGTGCACAGAAAGATACAGCAGGGTGTTGTCATCGTGAGAAAAAAAAAAACTGCTGAAGCCAGCAGTGGAGGAGGGTCTAGTGAGGAGTTTGTAGAGGACCTGGCTACACAGAATGACAATGTAGGTGCTGTATGAAAAGGCACTGGCTAAGTGATAGCATCTGGTTCACAACTATGAGGCAGATTTGAAATAATGATGCAAGCAATACTACAACCAGGCTATGCTATATAGCATGTAGACGGCCATACTGTGCTATTTTTGTAACAGGCCACTACGAGCAAGGCACAGTCGTCATCCTATACACAGGTAGGGAGGACCAAAAGACATTACTTCAAAATGGGCACAGTGGGGGTGGGTGTTAATGTCCATGTGTGTCAAGGCCTTGAGAGTATGGCATACTTGGAAGACTATACAGGAAAGGGGATAGTGTCTCCAGTGTTGGGTAGGTGTTCAGTGGTTGGTGGGGGTTGGTTATATTCTATGTGGATGTACACAGCCTCTGCAGATGTTACTGCACTGTGTGTGTTTCTCTGTGACAGGTCCAGGGTGTTCTCAGCACATATGTGTGCTACCTGTACATGCCCTGTCCACAAGGGCATCCGCAGTAAGGAATATAGCTGACATTATCAGTAGGTGGCACAGGGATGGTGTGTTTTGTGAACAGGAATGGTGGGCTGTGATTTCCAACATGTATACCCCCTATGCATGTATGTCCATGGTGAGTAGGAGCACCATCGATACATGTAGTCATGATGGACTGGCACTGTATAACGTTGAACATGTCCTAGTCATCCCATGGTGGGTTGTTCCTCACTGGAGGTGGAAGAGGGACAGCCACGTGTATAGCATCCTTGTCGGTTAAGAAGATCTGATAGAGCCTCTAACAGGATGTGCATCACTGCTTGGGAGAGCATCCTCATATCTTTTCACTCTGTAAGAACCATCTCAATCTATGAATGTGAGACTAAGGAGTGGGTTGCATAGGCAATGGAGCTGTGTCTGTGGGAGGGGAGGGGAATGTGCCACCACAGTACCTGTTCCTGACAGTGGCATTGTGGTTACAAAATGCACCATGCTTTTGCTGCCAAGATTATCAGGCTCAGATGTTTCCTGACATAAGGGAAATAGAGTGTAGCTATGGTAAGGAGAAGGGGTGGCCACCCTGGGTGCAAGGTGCTAGTTGCTAATGCAATACCAGCATACAGAAATGAATGCTGATAGTCCGTCTGTTATTGGGGCTGAATCCCATCAGTGCTTCTTGTGTGGTTTAAGATGAAGCAAGAGGAGGAAATAGTTTGCTACAGTTTTAAACAAGAAGGCCCCTTTTTTCTTCTCAATACAGGGAGCCAGAGTAGGTAGCTATAGCTCTGCATTCATTAAGAATGCTCTTTATGGAGGACAAGTATACCAAATCAGCTGTGAAAACAGACAGAAATACTCTAGTATATCAGTGCTGTAATGACAATTCCAGATTCTGGTGCTGCAGCAGTTGTTAAATAGTACAGCATGAAAATAATGTAAGATGGCATACCCTGTGCAGACTGTAGTGACAGCTGAAGCCCTCAAGTGCTTGCAGGGATAATATTATTAGAAAGGTTATGACTCTGGCATGATGTACTACATGATACATATGTAAAGGCATACCCAAATGAGGCATCACCCACAGAGACTTAGAGTAGGGAGTGACTTTCTACTTCAATGTCCATTCCTCCATTGAGTTTAAAGGAGCAGTCTATCACTCCAGACAGAGATTTCAGGAACTCTTTTATGTCTATGAGTATTGTTTGTGTAGGGGGACCCCTCCCATGGTAATCCTATGCCTTGCAAAGATGGGTGCCTTGTTAAGGGCATGGTGGATCACGTCCATGACTCTTGGAGGGCATGATGGATCATGTCTGTGACTCAACAGCACAACAGCAGTGCTGATCTGTTTATGGATACTGACAGCATTTACTTCTGCAACAAGGTACTGCTGTACATGGTTGATGAAGGCCTGGTTGTTCTTGTCATTTAGGAAGATCCAATGGCCATGTTCATGGGAGGCATGTAATAGGATGTACAATGCTGTCTGGGAGAACTGCTCCATATTTTTTTTAATCCATAGAAGCCATCACAGTCTATAAATGTGAACATATACATATGGGATTGGTCACCATTATCTGTCATAGCCACATTACAGACCCCACTTCACTATCCAGTGTGAGCAAAGTCTGTGCAACATCTGATCCCATCCAGAGGCAAGGCCCACTTCCAAAGGTTGCAGTCATAGGGCAGCAATCTGTAATTGGTCACAGGTGTGCGTCTAGCACACACAAAGCCCAGTATGTATCAGAGAAACCTGCTGTGGCAGTGTGTGTGTGTGTGTGTGTGTGTGTGTGTGTGTGTGTGTGTGTGTGTGTGTGTGTGTGTGTGTGTGTGTGTGTGTGTGTGTGTGTGTGTGTGTGTGTGTGTGTGTGTGTGTGTGTGTGTGTGTGTGTGTGTGTGTGTGTGTGTGTGTGTGTGTGTGCAGATGTCAGTGCATCTGTAGATGTAATTCATGTAGCATTCCCATACAACATCGCACATTAGGTCTCCACCACACATGTAGATGGCTACAGCTGTCTATACCTGTATCCTGTCTATCCCCTTCGGCAATGCAGCATGTGTTACCTTTATACCTATCAACATGCTGCTGTTTCCACCCGTGAAGAAAACAATAGGTTTAAATAAACAATTGGTATGGCAAGAGTATGGTCACTGTACTGTGCTATGTGCATCTTGACCTTTGCAGGCATTTAATACAACAAAAGGGTGAGGCCAGCTGCAAGGCATTGCTGAATATGTCAGGTGGCACTTATGCAGTGGCTCTCCAAATAACATGGAATATATTAATGGCATTAAGACATCCTCCCAGTTACCAGTCTTCTTCAGTCCATTAAATTGCCTTTGGAGCCCCCATCCCCTCAAAACAGACAGACAGACATATTTAGCAAGTCAATCCCACCCTGCTTATGGACTGTGTCTCTTGTCAGCATCAAAGGTACATCATTTTGCAATCAGTAAAAAACGGTTTACTATTGTTTGTGCAAACGACATTCTGTCAGCTGCAATGTGCTGAAAAATAGAATGTCAAACTTACAAGTACTTTTGCACCAGATAGTCGACTCCACTTATGCAAATGCACAACTGCAATCACATAAGTGGAATTTGACTATCTGCACGGAGATTGTGGTACAGTGGGGAGTGGAAATTCATCCACATCCCCACTGTAGTGTGATCTCGGAGTTAGAATATATAAGTAGGGGGGGTGGGGGGTGCAGCTATCACGTGGTGGTTTCAACAACAATGTCGAGTCAAATGCGTTGAGCATTTGCTTCGACATTGTGTAAGTAATTTTTTTTTTTACTTTCGGTATTACCATTAGTTTATTTGTACGGAAGATGTTTTTCTGTTCGAATAAACAATAGTAATCCGTAAAAAAACTATGGAAATACAGAGAAATGCTTAATAATAAATTCTCTTGTATACCCCTCTCCCTTTCAGCAGTCAGATGGTGGGGAACCCTCTTACAGTAATAGCAAAACAGTAGTAATGTTATCCATATATTCTCTCCAAATGTCAATGTCTCCTGTACCCTTACTACAGCAGCTGTGCCTCTGTGCATCCTCTATGAAGTGTACTATGAAGTCTCCAACTCCTTTACTTGGTGAGCAGCAAACTGCCATATTGAAATGAGCTCTGCAATGGTCAGAGCTATATATCTGCTAATGAGCCAATTAAAGTTAACTGTCTGAATCACATATTTACGTGTTTTATGCAATGTGTTCTGGACTAAGGCTGCAGAACGATGCTCATACCTGAACATACACACACACACACACACACACACACACACACACACACACACACACACACACACACACACACACACACTGGAAAACCCCAGGCCCAGATGCAGTACCTAACATTTGGCTTAAAATATTAACTTCTTTGCACAAGGATTTAGCCATGAGTAAGAACTATTTATATGTGCACCCCAAACACACATCGTACTGGTTAACAACAGGAAAAACAATGCTCTTAGTTAAGAGTGAACCTGCAAGCTACCCTAAAAATTATAGACCAATAACTTGTCTTCCAACGACATATAAACTATACACGGGAATTGACGCCAACAGAGTTTATAGTCATTTAGAAGAAAACTCAATTGTGGCAGTAGAACAAAAGGGCAATAAAAGAAAGTCATATGGAACAAAGGATAATTTGTTGTTAAAGTTATAGTGGAGAACTGTAAGAAAGGGAAGAATCTAAGTATGGCATGGACCAACTACAAAAAAGCATTTGATAGCAAACCACATTCATGGATAAAAGAGTGCTTAAAAATGTATAATATACACCCTACACTGATTGACTACATTACAGTAACCATGAAACAGTGGCAGACCACTTTGCAGTTAAGCCATGATAAAGGACAGATTATTATCCCAGGGATAAAAATTCAAAGGGGGATATTCCAGGGTGACTCTCTGTCACCGTTACTATTCTGCCTTGCCATTACACCATTAAGCTGTTTACTTAACAGCTTAGGCTATGGCTACAATTTGGCTTCTAGAAAACAACATAGTCTAATGACTTCTCATCTTCTCTTTGTTGATGATTTAAAACTGTATAGCTTATCAGATGAGGAACTGAAAGTACAGCTGTAGGTTGTCAAAACTTATACTGCGGTTGTGGTGCTGCGGTAGCGTTGTCGCCTAACAGTAAGACGTTGTCCTGTTCGATTCTCAGCTAGGGCATCTTCTGTGTGGAGACATGCGTGAATGGGCATACCTTCATTGAAGGTTGTGCATCAGGGCCGGCAACTCGGCACGTAAAAATCTACTGCCAATCATTAGCGGACCGGAGTTCTGCTGTGGCAACCCCTAACCGGGAAAAGCTGAAAGACACAACAACATTGGAATGTCATTTGGTCTTGATAAATGTGTAAAAGCAACCTTTAAAAAAGGAAAACTGCAACACCAGGAAAACATCAGTTTGGGACAAAAATGTGATATAAAAGAACTTGAACAAGAGGGAGTGCATAAATACTTGGGAATTGATGAAGGATCAGCAATAAAACATGAACACATGCAAATAAAGCTCAGTAAGGAGTATTTTAGAAGACTTAAATTAATCCTGAAAACAGCATTGACATCTAGGAACAAGATCCAAGCCATAAATCAATTTGTTCTTCCTGTCCTAACTTATAGTTTTGGAGTGATTGACTGACCCCAAAAAGTGTTGGATAGATTGGATATTAAAACAAGAAGGATGCTTCATGCTCACCAAATGATTTATAAAAATCAGTGTATACCAAGATTATATATTGCCCGTTCTGAAGGAGGGATGGGCCTCCTTGTAATTGATTACATGTATAGATCTGCAATCATGGGACTCTACGCATATCTACTGACCTCACAAAATCCAACTGTAGTGAAAGTTTTGAAACATGAGGACAATAAATCTAAGATGACATCTCTGCTTAATTTAGCAGAAGCATATTGACATCAAACAGGAATGGAAATCAAACCAAAAGTAGATAAAAACCAGGCTAAAACAAAAGAATATAAGGTGAAGGACCAGATGAGAAGGCAAGAAATGTGGAAAAAACATAAATATAGTTGCAAGTATAGAAAACATCTGAAAGAGCCTCATGTTGATCAAGAACGAATGCAGGAATGGTTAAGAAGAGGTGAATTCACATCAAGAAATGAAAGGTTAATATTGGCAGCCCAAGATAGTGGGCTACATACACACTGGTTTACAAAGTCCATTGAACATGTGGGAGAAACAGAAATATGTAGGTTTTGCAAAACCAAATTGGAAACAGTCACATACCTTGTTGCTGGTTGCAATGCACTAATAGCGGAGGGACTGTATACTGAAAGGCATAATAATGTGGCAAGACTGTTACACTGGAGACTGTGCAAACATTATGGTATCGAAGTGGCTGAAAAACACTGGAAACATGAGCCACAAAGAATCATAAAAAATTATGAAGTTTATATCACCTGAGATCACCCAATACCAACAGTTCAAAAGATAGATGTAGAAAACTGGATATATTGGTCTAAGAAAAGAAGACAAAAGTAGCATTGATCATTGAAATCTCCACACCTAGTGACTACAGTGCTTGTATACAGAGAGACACAAAGTCATAAAATACCTTGATCTGCAGGCAGAAATGAGAGCCATGTGGAAGAAAGATGCCCAGACAGTTCCAATAGTAGTAGGAGCAACTAGTCTTATAAAAAAGAATTTACAATCGTATTTAGATATGTTACGAATTCATGTAACACCATATGAATTGCAGAAGGAGTCATTACTGGGTACATTGCGGGTACTGCGAAGAACACTTTTGGGTGACATCAAAGAGTGAAACAATATTAATTTCATGAACTTTAATTGTACTTTGACTTGGGAATGGGGTCCATTCCTGTCACAGTATTAGAAATCCAAAAGACTTAGAGAAATTAAAAACGGCAGACACACACACACACGTGCACACACACACACACACACACACACACACACACACACACACACACACACACACACACACACACACACACACACACACACACACACACACACACACACACACACACACACACACACACACACACACACACACACACACACACACACAAGACCATAAACTGCATTGAATATGCCTGCATTGCACTCTTGCACATCTGCCTCATGAATCCTAAACATTGTCATAGCCCTTTAATCCATACAGGAAGGAGTCATTGATCCCTATGGGATACAAGTGTGTTAAGCCATATCATGGCCTCTACAGGTGCTATAATGTGATTAAGGGGTGTGATGTGAGTTGTACAGGCTACATGCAATCATTTATCATTTCTTCCATACTGCAGACCCCACCAGGCACACCATTAATTTTTGCCCCACTATATAATGGTGTCCTGCACTGTCACACTGCCTTGCTGCATGTTGATGTGTACACATGACACTTATTATGTGTCTCAATGTGAATATGCTACCATTTTCCTCATGACTGTGACCTGTGAAGTGGCCATGGCTTCTGAGGGTGGTGATTGTTAGTGGGCTCCAGATGGTGCATGAAAGAGCTCAAAATCTATCTTTCTTTATTTTCTACATAGACCCCACCAGGAACTTATGTGCAGGACATCTTATGACAGCTCCCAGTTCAAGGTGGATGCCTGGCACTGCTTTTCCAAAGTGGTGAGTGATGCCATGGGAAGTGCCCACACTAGGGAGCAGTGCAGACATCATTACAGTGACCTGAAGGGGTACAACATTGACTTTTTTCACCAAACGAAAGAGGAAGTTAGGAAAAGTGCTTCCAGAGTTCCACAATAAGTACTTATTATAGGTGCATTGCATTGTGCAATTTAATTTTAATTGCTTAGCCATATAAAGAACATTTGATTCTTGGACATTTTCCTTTTTTATGCTTTTTAGCTCCTGGAGGAATTAAAGACAATAGGGTGATGTGTCTAAGGTGATTTGAAAGCTCTCCAGATGTAAGGGTATGCATATACTGGTGATATACAACTGCATATATTTTAGATACCTGCAGCACTGTGCATTGTTAGAATGTTGCTAGCAGTGGAAACCTCTCCTGCCAGTGAAAACATCTCCTGGCATTCATACACTGTACGCTCGGGTTGATGTGCTCTCACACCCATTCTACCTACTGGGAATACCAATGTTGTCGGGGTACTTTGCACTGCCCTGCATGTGGGCATTCCTCCAGAATTCCATGTGCCATATTCTGTATCACTCTTGCATGTCTGCCCCATGAAAGTACTTATGGTTATTTGATTTAATAAAACAGTGGTGGACCTACTCCTGGCTTCCTGCTTTCCTTAGTGCTTTTTGCCCCATGAATCCCAAGCTTAGTTTAAGTGTCCATTGTCATAGCCCTGTAATCCATGCAGGAAGGAGTGGTCTACCTTGCCCTCGTAATATATGTTCTGTTCCTTCAAAGCCCTTGCCAGTGCCAGTTATACCTGGCATACCCAGGGCATACCTCAGAAAAGTGTACTCTGTTGTCTATATTTATTTATTTATTTATTTATTTATTGACATGTGATTACCAGGAAACTCTGACTGAGTAGGAGCCCATTTTCAGTGGAGGTCAAGGAAGAAATAATATATATAAAAATATATATATATAAAATATTACAAAACATTTTAAGAAAAATAATTTTACAATCTTCAATAATAATACAAAAACATCTATGGTTTAAATAATTGCACCAAGTTAAACATAATATGAAAACATTGGTTAAAAATAGATACAAGTTAATATTCAAAGAAATTCTGGCCAGTTTATAGAGACATTAAAGGTAAATTAGTATAATGCAAATGGGAATTACAATTATAAGGTGAGAGCAAAAGCAGGCTTATGGTATATTTAAAGAGAAAGCCAGTGGAGAGAAATTGTCAGAAGCAAGGAAATGAGTGAAGAAGGGAGAGTAAGGATGTGTAAGGTATGAACAGGTACTTGCTCACATTTAGGGATAAGTTTATCTTGGTGGTGAGCAAAACTAGAGCCAAATTTTGGCTAGGAAGTCTTTCAGAATGGTTTTGAAGGATGGGAGGGAGGGTATCGACCTGATGGATACAGATAAGGAGTTTCAGGCCTTAGCAACATGGTACAAGTACAGACAATAGGTCTGTAGACAGATGAGTCTTTAGTCATTGGATCGTAATGACCGACTGGCAATGTAATACTATTGAATGGTATTTAGCAACAGACAAGCAGATGGATTCTGTAAGATAATATTATAAGTGGTGAGAAGCTTTGTATATGTTAGTTAATGGGGTAGTTCTAACCAATTTAGGCTTTTTAGTGCTATACAGTAGGGGGTTCTGAAAGGGGTACTTGTTGCAAATGTAGCAGCTTTGTTATAGCATTGCTCAAGTTTTGTTTTTTTATTCTATGCCTGGAGGTTAGTAAGGCTGAGAGCACTATAAAGAAGTGTGGGGCACAAGTGTACCTGGTTCAATTAGTGCCCTGGGCTGGTGCTAAGAACCAGCACCCTACTCCCTCAGTTCTTCAAAGTGAAAAGCAAAAAGAAAAAAAAAATGGTTCATTGTAATAAGCTATAAGTGATCAGCTTATTACAGTTAGATCTATGAACCATCACGCCCCCTTCCCAGCAGAAAAAAAAAATGGAAATTCTTTCTACTGGCACACCAACCAGGTGGCCAAATGTAAGACATGCCCCCACCTCCCTCTAGTCCCAGCCATTCAGGTCCCATTTCTGTGGCCTGCCCCCAATCCTCCTTTAACATATTTTATTTAAAAAAAATATTTTAAAATGTAGCAAACAGTTGCTACAGTTCATACATGCCTGCACTGACAGTTTCAGTGCTAATGTGTTAGTTTAAACAAATATTTTTAAACTGTAGAAAACAGCAGCTACAGTATATACCCTGCCTGCATGGAGTGCTACAGCACTCACATTTTAGTTATTTATTATTATTATTTTTTTTTTACTTTTAAACTGTAACAAACTGTTTGCTACAATGGAAACAGTTGCTACAGTTTAGACCACACACAGAGAGACATAGCACTCATGTCTGAATGCAAAATTGATTCAGGCTTTTTAAATGCTGGTATTACATTAAAAGTGGTCAAAATAAGCTGATTGTGCCCCCCAACATTTTGCACCTGGACCCTTGCCCCTCTCTCCCCATCCTACCTAGGCTACTGGTGTGGGAGATAAGTAGTGGCAAATGTAGTTTTAGTTGCATTTGTGAGAACGTTTTTTGATTCTGTAAACCATCCCTAGTTTATGATGACTTTTTTTTATGCTTGGTGGAGTGCCATTTTACTGACTGATACCTACTTTACAGATAGCCTTTGAACCATAGAAGGGTGGGCTGAGAGAGACCCATTGAGGATATGTGAAGTAGAAGTTTGCTGTGACAAACTGTGTCAAAGGCTTTAAACAAGTCTAGAAATATGGAGGAGACTAGTTTGCTGTTATCTCTAGCTTTACTGACAGTAGATAGGTTAGACATGCAGTGTTAGTACTATGGGAAGGACAGAAGCCATGCTGTGTGGGAGATAGGAGTTCTTCCTAAAGGAAATAATTTGGCAATTGTTTCTGAATACATTTTTCAAGTAATTTGGAAATGGGGAATAAGACTGATATAGTTCTAAAGTTAGTAATGTCTTTTGAATATCCTCATTTGTGCAGAGGGATAATGTGTGAGAGTGAACATGGGATTTCTGGACTGACCTGTGTATAAGGATACAGGCAATGGTACTGGCTGCTATCTTAAGGTACTCACTTGGAAGGTCATCAGCTGAAGTAGAGCATGGTTTGAGTTTATTTAAGAGTAGTTTTATATAGGATGTGGGCACAGGTTTAAAGCTGAAAGAGGATGTGGTGATAAGTGGCTGCTGGACAGGGTTGGGATTAAATGTTGGGTAATCCTTGGTCAGAGATGCTATACTATCTATAAAATAAGAGATGAATTGTATTGCAGGTTTGAGTGGTAAGTTATTGGGAGAGGTGTTCGGGATGAATTTTTGGCCTGGATGCAAGGTTTCTTTAATGACTGTCCAGAATTTTTTAGAGTTGTATTTACTATTATTCTGAAAGTTATTATTGTATAGAATTTTGTCTTCATTTATTTGCTGTTTAGTATGATTGTGAAACATTCTGACGTTTTCAAGATATTGTGGTGTTTATATTTTTGCCATTCTTTCCATGCTTTTCTCTATCCCGCATTAACATTCTACTTTTCTTCAGATAGCCAAACTGCATTATTTGTTTTCAGTCTCTTCCTTCTAGGAGGTGCAAAGATATTTAGGATATTCAGGAAAGTTATACTGAATTCATTTACAGCATCATCTAAGGGGAGATGATTAAGTATTCATGAACATTTCTGGGTTAAACTTGGAAAGATTGCGTGTTGCTTTATAAACATGCTGTATAAATGGATGTGTGATATGTCTGATTGGACTGGAAGATGATCACTGCACTGAGATAGTCTGACATTGTACCTGTGCTGGTGTATTTACTTGGGATACAAAATCCAGTCTAATAGGGAATTTGATGTCTTTCTACAATGTGTAGGGCTAGTAATTAGTTGTGTGAAACCATATAAGTTCATGATAAAAGCAGGTGAGTTACAGTTTATGTCCAACCAACTGACAGTCACATTGTCTAGTAGTATTTTTCTTGTGGAATTGTTATGGATATCCAATGTATGATATCTTCCAGTATAGCTATATAGTTGCCAGGATGTTTGTAAAGGACAGCAATACATATTTCTTTATAATTTTATTTTCAGGAAAATAAGAGGCTCTGATGAATTGAATTTTGGTACTGGCTTGTTGTAAGAGGAAATAATGTAGTTGTTGGGAAATATTAAATCAGTACCACCACCTTTACTCTTTATATGGTCATTATGGATGATATTATAGCCATGTCTAACTAGTGTCTACTAGTGTCTGACATATGTCATATTGCGTGACTGCCAGCTGCTGTATATGGACCTGTTTTGCCACTGTTTTTTTCATCTGTGGCTGTGTCACTGTGATATGGTCCACATTTTTCTCTGCATGCCTCTGTCTGGCAGGCCTAGCCTGCTACATTCTTGTATGCCCCTTGGCCACACAACATGGTACAAAAGGTGCCTCTGTCCACCTTTAAAGGCCCCTGCAGTCAGTCATTGCACAGCATGAACAGTTCTCTTCAACACACAAATAAATTGCTCAGGCATGTCATCCTGCTTCTTGTGGCACACTGACTGTAATAATACTCTTTGATCTGGCAGGTGTATTGCATACATTGGCAATGCATACTTAACAACATTTTACTCCTCCAAATACTTTTATGTCAAAAGTGTTACACAATATCACTAATGATTCCCATGTTGTGTGTGTGTTTCTCTCTGTTAATATATGTCCTTTTTTACCTATTTGTTTTTTTTTTCATTTTGTTTCTCCACTTAAGGAACTATTTTATGTGGTATCAGCCCCAGCTGTGGCTGTGGTGCAGCAGTGGTCAGCCTTGCAATCCACTGCTGGGCCTCCAGGACTGCCTCTCTGCAGGATGGCAGGTTATCCAATGTAGGACAACCTGGAAAGTTCTGTAGTGGCCTTCTTTAGTCTGTCACCAGTTGGTGATGTAAGGTCATCAGGGTCTTCATCTGGAGGTGGCATCAGTGGGTCATGGTATGTAACCTGGCAGGAGTTGGAGGATAGAATGACTGCATTGGTGGACTTGCTGCTTGACACCTGCATTAGCCACCAGAGGCACATCCTTTTCTGACTGATAGAAGTGCACTGCTGCCTCACCCCACCCTTTAGAGCACCTGTTGCTGAGCTCAGCCATGATGGTAGTCACAGAGGTGTCTTGCATCTGGATAGGTATGGCATTGGGCACTCTGATTGTCATCAGTCACCCTACCTTACCTCCAGTAATGCCTGTGTTAAGGAGAAGATTTTGGCAGAAATGAGGGTATAGGGATGGCGGCAAGTGCTGATAACAAATGGCTGATGTAAATGGGGGAAACACAAAGGAGAGATACAGACAGACAGGGAAAGGACAAATTATGTTTGGGGGATTAGAGCTACAAGGAAAGTATATGGCATTACTGGAGGTAAGGTAGGGTGACTGATGACAATCAGAGTGCCCAATGCCATACCTATCCAGATGCAAGACACCTCTGTGACTACCATCATGGCTGAGCTCAGCAACAGGTGCTCTAAAGGGTTTGAGTCGCAGCAGTTAGTTTTCATAGCAGGGAATGTGTTAATTCCCTGCTATGAAAACTAACTGCTGCGACTTAAGATTTGGACATTAAATATTTTTGAATGTTCAGGAGTTTAATGAACTACTTTGATTAATGTTTGCATAAGTGTGCAAATCAAATAAGAACTAAGTTGTCTAGGGAGGATGGTACTTTCTTGAATTAGTTACATGGCAGTGGTTGTCATTCCTCTCACACCTTTGAACTTGTCAAGTCTGTAGTATTTATTTTATTATTTATTTTACATTTGTTGACCGGGCTAGTCTAGCTGGATACATTTCCATTTTCAGTTGAGGCCCGGGGAGAAAAGCTCCACACAAATTTTAACCAAAAAAGTTACAATAAACAAGCAAATGGACAACTCATCATAGATGAAAAGACAAATAATAAAAAATATAGTACCAATAACAGATATATACATGAAGAGAATCACATTTCTAAGAATAACATTAATTAGCTGTAATAACATCAAGAACAAGGCACAAAACAAAGAGCAAAATTGACTTATAATATTATATAGAACTAATCTTAGTAACAAAAGGAGAAAGAGAAGCACTATAGTAGGAGAGGAGGAAGGGAAGCAGTTTAAGAAAAGAGAAGGGAAAGTTGAGAGAGATTAGCATAGAGGAAAGAAGAAACAAAAAACTCTAAAAGGAGGTAGACTGAAGCAGATTCAGTAAAGAGAGAGGGAAAGTAAAGTAGTAGGAAAGTGCAGAGTAGTAGGAAAGCACAGAGGAGGTAAAAGATTAGTCAGGTTTTGAACAGGAACAGAGCCAGTGGCTTTGGAAGTAATCTTTGATTTTATGTTTAAAGAGAGGCAGAGATGTGGTAAGTGTTATATCTCTAGGAAGCAGATTCCAGTTCCTTCCTACAGTATTATTGAATAGAGAGTCACCGGCAGAATTATTAGTCTTTGTTATAGTAACCATAAGTTTACTGGAAGAGCGAAGGGAGTTTAGGTTGTTATAAGGGATTAAAAGTTTAGAAAGTATAGGGGTTTTGTTGGGTTGGTATAAAATTTTATGGGCAATAGCGAGTTGAGGGATTAACAGAAGGTTTTGTAGTTCAAGCCAGCCTAGAAGTTTCAGGTTAATACAGTGATGAGTTCTAAAAGGGTTACTAGTGGCAAAACGGGCAATGTTGTTGTAGCAAGTAGCCAGTTTGTTAAGGTTGGCTTTCCTAAGGTTAGTAAAAATTGGTGAGGCATAAAGAAGAGTTGACAAAAGATGGGAGTGGGCAATCTTGGCTCTGGGTGATGATGTTAGGAAAGGTTTAATTCTATATAGGCTTCCTATTTTTCTATTGACTGTTTTAATGGTGTTGTTGATATGCTGATCAAAGGAGAGGTTGTTATCAATTTGTTGGATCAGGAGTAATGAGAGTGGCATTATTTGAGGAGATGGTGAAGTCCAAGGGAGTGAACCTAGTGCTGGGAGAGAAAAGGAGAAGTTTAGTTTTTTTGGCATTGAGGAGGAGGTTGCGTCTGGTGAACCAAGTTTCTACTGTGTTGAAGACATTTTGAGTAATAGATGAAAGTTCATTAGGAGATGAAGCAGAGCAGATAAGGGTGGAGTCATCTGCATATTGAATGCAGGTTGCTTGAGGGATTGCTAAGTGAAGATCATTGATGAACAGGGAGAAGAGAAGAGGTCCTAGAATGGAGCCCTGAGGTACACCGATGGACACGGGTGTGAGTGAGGAAATTTGGTTTTCCCAACGAACTGCTTGTTGTCTATTGCTAAGGTAGGATGTAAACCAGTTAATGGCAAGATTATCAAAGGAGAGGGATGTAAGAGTGTTAATTAAAATGGAGTGGTAGATCATATCAAAAGCTTTAGAGAGGTCAATGAAGAGAGCAGAAGAGAGAAGGTTGTTGTTGCGGTTCCTATTGATAGTATCTACAAACGATAGGAAAGCAGTGGTAGTACTGTGATGTGGTCTAAAACCGTGTTGACAGTTTGCTATTATGTTGTTTTGAGAGATGCTGTAAAAGTTGTTGGTGAATACATTTTTCCATTATTTTTGCTAAAGGAGAAAGGAGGGCAATTGGTCTATAGTTTGAGTACTCAATGGAATTTCCACCTTTATGTAAAGGGATAATATGGGATATTTTCCAGATGTCTGGGATGGTTCCCTCTTGGATTGTCCTGTTTATAAGTATAGATACTGGATATGCAATTTCTTTGGCAGCTTTTTGGAGAAAAAGTGAAGGGAGCTTGTCAGCAGAAGGGGTACAAGGCTTCAGTTTGTGAATAAGTCTAGAGATGAAAGATGTAGGAATAGGTTGTATTTTAAAGTTATTTGAAGGGTGTCTTTGGTTTATAGGTGGGCAGGAGTTATTAGTGCTAAGTTATCTAGCTAGTGATAGAATAGTGTCAGTAAAAAAAGAGTTGAAAGCATTTGCAGTGAGGTGGGGAGTGTCTGGGTCGGCATTAAGAGGGGTGGGAGTTTTGGATGTTCCTGGGGAAAGGAGTCTATTAATAGATGACCAAAACTGTTTGGGATTGTTATGATGAGTTTGTTGAAGTTTGCAGTAGAAGGTTTTTTTGTCAGTAATTATTGTTTTTTTAGTCGAGTTTCTAAGTTGGCGGAAATGAAGAAGGTCAAGGGAATTTCTGTGGCTTCTCCATTTGGCCCAGACTTTATTTCTGGAGAGAATTAGCTTTTTAGTTTCTTTAGAGAGCCATGGGGCAATATTGGGTTTCATTCTGATGGTGCGTTCAGGAGCATGTTTGTTGAGAATGGATAAAAAAGTGGTATTAAAGTATGATACTGCATTTTCAAGGGGAAGAGATTTTAAGGGGCTCCAGTTGCATTTGCTGAGTTCATTTTGAAATAGGTCTATATTAAAATGTTTAGTAGAGTGTATTTTTTGAATGTTAGGGAGGTTTGGGAAATCAGTTCTTTCTCTAGTGATAAAGGTTAAAGTATGGTCACTTATATCATCAGGCAGGGTTCCTGCTTTGTAGGCCTGTTTGACTTTGTTTATGAGTATCCAGTCTAAAATACTCTCTTTATTGTTAGGCTTGTTGATTCTAGTGGTTGAAGTAATAGTCTGGGTGAAACCATATAGGTTCATATGAGAGGAAGGATTATCTGCATTGATAGTGTTCCAGTCAACATTGATGTCACCTAGAATTATAGTTTCTTGGGGGTAAGTAGTAGATACCCAGCTGAGAAAGAGTTCTAGTATGGATATATTGTTTCCTGGTGGTAAGTAGATGCAGATAATGTAAAGAGATTTCTTGGTGTTTATTTGGAGTTTTGTTATGATGGCTTCTACTTTGCAATCTGGGGTAGGATAAGCTGGAAGAGTAGAGATATTAAGCTGATTCTTAAAAAGAATTGCTACTCCACCACCTTTACGTTTTGGTCGGTCAAGTCTTATTATGCTATATCCTTGGGGTGTGATCTCAATGTCTTTTGTTTCTGGTTTGAGCCAGGTCTCTGAGAGGCAGAGAATGTCAAACGAATGAATATCTAGGAGGGCATGTAATTGAGCTATTTTGTTATTTATACTATGAATGTTTAGGTGTCCTATAAGGAGGGAGTCATTGATTTTAGGTCTATTAGTTTTGGGAGAGGGATAAGCTGGCCCAGGATTAGGGTGGATGTCTCCATCTTATAATGTAAGAAGATTAGGTCTGGTTATTAAATGGTTCTTTAGAAAGATTTGTAGTATTAGTTTCTTATTGGTAGGATAGACATACTTAAGGTGGGAGAGTCTGTGGTATTTAGGTAAGAGATAGTTGGGGTTAAAGGTAATGTTGGAGTGTAAAATGGGAGAAGTATTTGTAAGAGTTGAGGTGTGTTTGTTGGGGTAGATGGAGTGGGCAGAAAGAGGGTTTTCAAAGAAGGTAAGAAGGTATGCAGAGAACAGGATGGTAAGGAGTGGAACTGTAAGTGTGGGCATAGTAAGGAAGTTGGGAGGCATAATTAGAGAGTATTATAGTAGGAGTTAAGGAAGGTACTAGAAGTGGCTAAGATAGGAGAAATGATATAAAACCTAATAGGAGAGGGAGGAGTGAAAGAGGGTCAGTAAGAGGTAGTAAGAGGGTGTAAAAGGGTAGTGTAAGAGAAAAATAAAAAAATAAAAATGAAGTAGATGACAAGTATAGAGCTGTGAGGTCAGATATAAGGGAGGGATTTTGGAAGGAAAGAGGTATGAGGGGAGGTGGTGGTAAGGGGTGTGGTTAACAGAGGAGCGGGATAAAGCAGGGTAAGATATTGGAAGAAAGAAGTAGGGGGTGTGTTCAGAGAGGTATAAGAGTAGGACCCCTAGGGGTGGGTGGGAATTGGGGGTAGGGAGGGGAGCGGAGTGAGCCTGCAGGGCGAACGGAGCGGGAAGAAACAGCTGAAGGAGAGATGGGAAAGGAGACAATCAAAAATGCAGGTAAGTAAGGTGAGAGAGGTACATAGTGAGAAAAAGAAGGTAAAGTAGAGACCAGTGTTCCAGGGAGAAGATAAAGCACAGACAAGTTAAAATCAGTATGTGAACATACAGTGAAAATAGAGGAGGAGCAGGTCTACGTTAACAAGGAAAGTAGGCAGTTTACAAGGAATAGAGCAAATCAGAGAGATAGGGGACAGACAGAGAGTGAGGCTAGGATAGAGGTTAAAAGGAATAGGAAGACAGAGTACTATTGTAACAGATGAAAGGGCTAGTTGGAGCCAAAAGGGAACAGCATAGGAAACAACAGAAACAGAGGGGAGGGAGCTACCTGTAAGATAGCGCAGATAAAAAGAGAGAGAAACAGGGAAATATAGAATAAGACCAAGAGGGGTGTGAGGGAGAAGAGAAAATAATTAAAAAGTAGGAGAGTAGAGCATACGAAGGGTGGGAGAGGGGGGGCTAAGAAGGGCAGGTACTGGCTGCTAGAGACTCACGCACAGGCGAACTATAAGACCCTTATAGGAATACCAGAACAGGAGCCTAATTTGCAAACAAATCTATGCCCAAACCTACTTTCTTTCCTTGGTAGAGGGTACAGTATAGGACAGGCAGTTTCAATCAATCACAAGAGGGTTGGCAGGTTCTTCCAGCACCAGGAGGATTTACAAGAAGACTGAAAACAGTATAGTTCAGCTGGTAACTTTGGGGACAGGCAGGCAGATAAAAAGAAGGAAAAAAAAGAACAGAGTTAACACAGGTATTAGCATGAGAGAAAAAAAAGTTCCAACAAAAAAGCAGTTGAAGGAACAAAATAATTACCAATCTAATACTTATACTCTATTTAATAGTTGAAATAAGATAGCCTATTGATAAACATTAGCTCATTGCATTAATACAGTGATTCAAAAAAAACATCGCTCGTCCATTATTTTTAATAGTCCCTTGACTACCTTGTATGTGTTTAACATTTGTTAAGTAGATGGGAATACTGCAGAATGTGCATTTTCTTATAATATTCTCTTGTTTAAGATCTATTAATTGTGTATATATTTGTTTTTTGATCAGTTTTTTGATCAGTTTTTACACTAGCTTTTTACGCTAGCGTTTTGTACTACCCCTTAGGATAGCTTCAATGCTTCCGTTTAAGATTGGATTAAATGTTATTGTTCCTGCGACTTCATAACATCATTGTTAGTAGTGCTTTACTAGTTCTGGTATTATTCTAAATTATGCGCTTCCAGCGAGTATTCATACAATCATTTAATGTTTATGCATTATCGGATTTTGTCTTATTTCAGCCTTCTGCTGAAATTATTTTTGAAATTTTGTTTATTTATCCTACATACAAGTAGGTTTTATATTTTATGAGTTCAGCTCGTTTAGCAACATATTTGAGTGTTGACTTTTTTAATTATGGCATTAACCAATGTTTTTACTTGTCTGTTTGGTTGTTTGTCTTTTATATACCATGTAAATGAATGAGTGTTGGTTTTAATCTTGGTTCCTTTAAATACCTGATTGTATTAATTAATTAGTCATTTAATAGTTGTTTGGGCTAATTATTTTACTATTTAAACAAGCCAGTGGGTAAAAATGTTATCTGAAGAAGCGTGGTTGTATCCACGCGAAAGCGCTTATCATCCCACTTGTTGAATAAAAGGTTTTTCTATTTTTATCGCACTACTCTCATTGGATTTATTATTTGGTCAAGAGTAATTGTCACTTGCTGCTTCGTGGAGAGATCAGTTTCTGTTTTCTTACATTAATACAGTGATGTCAGTACATGTAAAATAACAATATGCTGGAGAGTAAATTGTATGAGATTTGTAAACCAGCTTCTCAGTTATCTTTCATCATTAAAATAAACTCTGAGGTTTCAGTAAGTCAGTAATAGGAAAAGAAATAAAAACTTAGTGTGGTAGATAGTGCAAATAATTACAAAATATATTGTAAAATAAACTAGCATAGATCATAGAGGATAAAACAAGGGATTTACAGGGGCATCAGCAGCAAATAAATAGCTACCGCTTAGAAGCCTTTAAAATCTAGGGTCTGCAGGTGCAATTTAAAACCACCAAGAGTTAAGCTGTTAAAGTCGCTTGATTCCCTGTTTCTACTACTACAGTGCATCAGCGCAAGTAACTGGTGAGTGGTAATTAACATACAATTAGAGGTTTAAGTAAGCTAGACAATAAGAGGGTATTTAGTAAATAGGATGATTTCCAAAAAGAAGCCACATCTATTGTTAAATACTTTTATAGCTGTGGCTGTGAAAAGAGAGATGTGGAATGGGCTTATTGGAAAAGTTGTTGTTCCACTCAGCAGAACTTAATATATGGCAAAGAGATTAACAAGTTATGCAGCAAATCATCCCACGGAAGGCAATTTTATGAACTTATGATGATATATATATTGTTCTAAATGCAATCTTTTAAGTTACGTTCTAGTAAAGTTGGTGCTTAAAATCGGTGACACTTTAAAACAGGACTCTATATTGGCTACTAAAGTTCCAAATAAATTAAAACTCTCATATATGAGATGCAAAACGCATATGATAGCTTAGTTTATATTCATTTTAGAAGGCCTGTTCTTAAAGTCACAAAATTAACTATGAGGAAGTCTAAAATGGATCTTAGTGGTAGCTACAATACTTGTAAGAATGTTTTCCATTAAACAAAATTAATAAGTAATATTCTTGTACTAGAGTAAATTTTACCTGCACCACTAAATTCATAATATATACCATTTGGTACATATGTGGTCTCTGTTATATTGGTAGAACTACATGGGGTTTTAAAATTAGAATACAGGCACATTTAAGATGTATAACTCAACAGAGGATGAAAAATCTGGTGACAGAATATTTTGTTAATGTTCATGGTAATTTATCTGAATTGAAATGCTCAGTTTCAGAAGTTTTGTATGATTAAAAAATTGGAAAGCCATCGGATTGTATTTTGAGAAATACAGGATTTCTATTTTAAAATGCAATACTTTAAAGTCTTGCAGTTTAGATCAAGAGTTACAGAGGAGATTTTAAATCATTATTGGGTGCATGTAACACAAAAGCTGGAAATAGACATTTAAAAAAGCTGTCATATTTAATAGGTGGGAATAATAACTTCTTATCATGATGTTTGTACTGTCCATATTGTTTTGGAACATGAATGGACTGACAGCTATAGACAGAAAGGAAAGAGTACTGAACTATATTAAGAATGCACAGTACAAATAACAATTCTGCAGGAGACACATTCAAAAGAAAGTGAGCATGTGGAATTGATAAATAAAGGATTTCAGGATAGATATTCAGCAGAATGCCCGGGACAAAGGAAAAGGGAAGTACTTATGCTAATTGCTAGATGAGTTCCAATAGTGATAGAAGAGAAAAAAAAGATAATAGTGGATTTGTTGTAGCAAGGGACTACTGGCAAGGGAGGAGGATTATGCTATGTGTTTATATTCCACCTAAAACTGCTTTTATGGAGCTCAAGAAAATTTTAGAAAAAAGTAATCAGCTTTCAACATGGAATATTACTGTTAAGTGGTGATTGGAACTTGATTTATAGAAGTGAGGATGTATGTGGGGGCCCCAGAAGGGAAAAAAAAAACAACAAAAAAGTGTAGGTTTCTGAAGAAATTTATGAAAATATTTGGTATGGAACACATGAATTGTAGTAGGAACTCAAAGAGAATTTACACATTATTTCCCTAGGTAAAATAACATGGCTAGACTAGACAGAAATTATATTTCACAGGATCATGTGCAGTTATTTGAAAGCTTCAACAGACATCCAATAACTATTTCAGATCTTGTGCCAATAACAACTAAGATACAAAATGCAGGGTAATGAAGTAAAAGTGAGACACTGGTGTTTCCTCACCTACCTATTAAAAAGAGAGGAATTTAAGGAATGGGTAGTGAAAATTCATTGCAAGTTATTAGGGAGGATAGAAATTTCTTCATAAGGTATAGCTAGTGACTGGGAATAAAATGAAAGTGGAGTTTAAAGGTAGGGTAGAAATAAATTAAAACATAATATGTTTAAGAAGTAACAAGAATTATTTGGAGGGGCTGACAAGGGTTGAACTACTGCAGAATAAGGGAAAATCTCACAGCTCGAGAAGAGGTAAACTCCAGAGAGCTGAACAGAAAATAAAGAAGTATCTGGATAATGTGAACTAATTCAGAAATATTGCTGTTAAGGAACAGTTTTTTGATTATAACTCCAGAGCAGAAAAGCTTTTACCACAATGACTTAGGCAACTGACAGAAGGAAAGGTTGCTGCCAAACTTGGGGACTCTATAACAAGAAAATAACCAGAGATCCTATAGAGGTATTAGAGATATTTTGGAAATTTTATAAAAATTGGTATGGGGCAAAGAAATGTGGAAATCAGGAAAAAGTACAAATGGAAATATTTATGGAGGACTTAAGTATGCCAAGTTGGTGGTAGATGAGGTTCAACAATTAAAAGTAAAGACAGAAGGAGAGAAGATGAGATAAAAATTGTGACATATAATCAGTCTGCAGGAAAGTCTACAGGAATAGATAGTATTCCAGTGGAAATTTGGAAGCTAGGATGGAAGAAAATGCTAAGCATCTGGAAGGTTTTGTTTAACAGTAATTTAAAATGAGGGGAAACACCAATATACTCAAAGAAAGCTGTGGTGCCTGTAATAACTAAAAATGGAAAAAAACCCATCAGACCCAGCTTCATATAGGCCCATTTCGATTGTAAACCATTATTATTAAGTGTTTATGTCTGTACTAGTTAGAAGAATGGCAAAGGTTTTGCCAAAATTGATAGATGTGGATCAATGTTGTTTTGTGGAAGGGAGACAAACATTTGACAACATTAAACAGAACAACAAGGATCCAGAGGGAAGAAGAACATAAGAAAATTCTGCTGCTGTTGGTGGGTCTTCTTTTTCCATTTCAGTACTATCACTGTTGTATGCAACAAAGTCTAGAAGATTTAGGATCTTTGCCTGGAAGTGTTTACACAGGTATTTTTATACCCCAAGTAGACTCCAAAGAATTTTTCCTCAGGTGGATAGCAAATGCTGGAGATGTGACAGGTAAGAAAGAGGTAGCTGGGAACTGTAATGAGCTGGCAGACTTTAGTGATTCCCTGCAGACCGCTCTGTCTGAGATGCTGGGTGAGCAAATGGGACTGACTGGGGAGATGATTTTTTTTTTTGAGTTATGTTACAGAATTGGAATTGTGTAGACATAGTAAAGCCTGGCTGAGTCTAATTATGATGGCTGCCAAAAAGGCAATTGCTAAAAAAATGTAAATCAAAGTCTAGACCAACTTTACTAGACATAGTGAATATAGTAACAGAAATAAAACAACTGGAATTGAGATCTTTAGAAAAAGGAAAGCGCAAACTACATAGGAAAAAATGGGAATTGTAGGAACAATATATGCAGAGCAGGAACGAGGTTTAAGAGACAGGATTTGAATGAACTATATAATGTTTAACTGACAATGACTGTTTCAATGGTGTCTGTGATGTAACTGTTTGCATCTAAAGTGGTATCATTTTGTATGTTTTTCATTTATATAAATGAAAGATATCCTTTGTCATATTTGAAAATTTAATAAAAATGTCTGGAAAAAAATACTGTCACTATTATGCTATAAATTCCCATTCACAATGTTAGCAGTTACTTATTTATTTACTTCTTGATTAATTGATTTTAATTTATCCACCAGGGTGGAACAATTATCAGCACTGATCTTATTCATGCTCTGCCTGGAGATAATAACACAAGAAAATAATCCATGACACAAAAAATACAAATGATACTTACATTATGAGTTCTGTGGAATACAACCACAAATGTCACTTATTCTTGTATTACAATGTCATTGGACTGATTATTTGCTGTTTCAGATATTCTGTCTCTATATATTCTGAGAAATCTCAGAAGTGTCCTGCCTTTTTACATGTTATACATACAGAGTCACAATCCTTTCTTATGAGTAAATGCCCCTCCCCATGCACAGACCTCAAATCTTCTCCAACAGCAATCTTTAACCACATATCTAGTTTCACCACAAAACTAGCAATCTGTCTGCTGGTCTCTGTAAAAATAATTGTCCCCTTCCAACCTTGAAATATAATTCAATTAAGTAAATGAAGTTACACATTATCCTTCATTGTCATTTTCAGAAAATCAGCAGACTCTCTCACCTTACTGATACTAAAAACAGAGTCAAATACGTTTTTTAAAGTGGCCTTTAACATACTCTCAGTTATATCAGACAATCTGACAAAAAAATCAAATTTTTGCTATTTTGACTGTAAATATAATTGGAAATATGTATTTATGCAAGTTATCCGCATGCCTTCTCTCTTGTACAACTGCTTTATTCAATCTATCTTCTGGCTTGGGTCTCAGCAAAAGGGTCTGTTGACCATCCACTTCCTAAAATGTAATAAAACAAAACTTCTTCTTCTTTTAGTTACACCAAATGTTTATACTTTCTGCTAATTCAATTAACGTTTTAATTAATGACAAAAATATTGATTTCACTTTCCAGTGTTACATCAAAAAAAAAATAAATCAGCTTTTTACCCAAATTAATTAATACCCTTATTTGTCAAGGAGGAATACCCAAAGGTTTAAGAACATTCTGCTAAAGTTCAAGTATATCATGTTATCCCCTCTCCACGTAGTTATACTGCAAAACATTTCTTGTAGCTTTAAGACATCCACTCCCTTTCTTGAGGCTATTACCACTACAGCATATATTACAGCAGCCACTGCTTTCCTTCCACTAGACCGTCCAGCAAAAGGCCATCACTCAAGCATAGCCATGCAAGATCTCAGTGCCTTCATGTTCCATCAAAACACTCCAAGACACATTGGCTTCATTGCCCTGAACATTCAACAGATGCATCATTTGGACAGGTAAAGTACAATATACAATCTATGTCATTCTGACTCCATTCTTGCTCCTTTGTGCTACAGTCGCAGGATTATTATCAATGCCCATCTGACTAGCATTAGCATTAACATTGACCGTTACTGTTATTTCCTTCACTTCCCTAACTTAGATCTCTTTCTGTGAAATTTAGCAGTGCCCCCTCACAGACACTGGAGGAATTGTTCTAGTATCTTGGCCAAAATTTTCATAGTCAGAATAAGTAACACCTCAGGTCTGCTCTGAAAAAAGATCAAACACTTAATAGACAGATAGATAGATAGATAGATAGATAGATAGATAGATAGATAGATAGATAGATAGATAGACAGGCAGAAAAAATGAATTAGGATTTTAGATTTGAGCATGAGTGAGTATCAAACTTTTGGAAGATAGGAATATTGAATTGCAGGTACTCAAAATTGCCTCTAGTTCTGGGCAGACTATTGAAGAGCAAATTACCTAATTCATAGTTCTCAGTTTCTTAGTTCAGGAATCAGGAACAAAGCTAAAAATAATGGGGAAGAAATGCTGAAAATCAGG